>NW_026857245.1:0-170850 GCF_026571515.1 Ruditapes philippinarum
GTTCAATAATGGTTATTTAATTACTAAACATTGCTTTTCTTTTTTTTATTATACAACATTACGAAAACTTTTAAACTAATTCACACTTCTGAAAATACAAAAATGTGTTGAACACCTCATTGTATTTGCACAGCATTAAGTGTTTCTACAGTTATCTTAATAAAATAAATTATCACAATTATTATAAAAAAAACCTACAGCTTATATTCCTGTAAACATACATTCATTCTATCTTAGGCAATATTTACATAAAAAAGGTATATCTGCGTAATAAACCGAGATAGCCCGATTGTCTGTTTAATTCCAGTTGATACAAGAACGCGGATGCCAAATATGTCAGATGTTGATATTAAACAGGTGAAATACAGTATCACTGAGAATAAACGGTATTTAATAAAGAAAGACGCATAAGATACCTAAGTCGGTAATATCAAACATTACGAAACTGATAAACGATAAATGATAAGAGCAGGCAGTTCCTTTCTTAAAATAATGTTTAAATAACTTACAATGTTAAAACTTTCTGCGAGAGGAGGTGCCAATAGTTATACATGTCATAGTGACCAAAAGGTGAAAATTTCCGTAAATAAGGTTCACTGAAATATTATGCCAATGACACATAAACATGATAATCCAAATTCAAACTTTCCGACCCATTTTCGTCAATTATCTTTTAATCAAATTATTAATTTTTACGGATACACCGACTGAACGCTGTTTAATTCGAGAAAGATTTATCACACCGAGCACTCATTATTTCCACAGTGATTTTAAGGTAAGATCAAACAGGGAAACACATTGTAAGAATGGCAAACAGAAGTTCGTTGTTTTTTGACATCTTTCCTTGTTGGATCTGTGTTTGCTTTTTTTCCTACCTAAAGTAGCACGTGAGATAAATCAAACTAAACACCAAGCAAAATATATTAATCGCTTTGATAACCTAAAGATCAATAATCCTGAATTACAGAGATCAAGCGTAGGACTGATGAGCTTTTTAATTGATCCAGTTATTAATTCTTTGATATTTAATTGAATATAAATGCATCTTTTTGTTAGCGTTAAGTAGCTTTGCAAGAACATCATATGATGCGGTCATCTTATATCAAGAAAATATCGTTTGATTTGCATGTCACTTGTCAATATATGATGTGTTGCATATTTAACAGAAAACAGAACTGATTATATCCACAATCGGTGTGAATTATATTTGATAAGTTTAATATATCTAAATAGCTAGAAAGTTAGATCACGCACTAATTCAATATTTAACAAATTTATTTGATATCTTCAACTATTTTCATCAATCAGTTTTGAATTGATATTTAGCAGTAAAGTTTATGAATTAAAATCAGATCTATGGATGCATTGCAGGACGGAAGCAAAACGGAATAGTTAAATCTAATATTTGTAATAAAACTTATTACCAAGTTTAATGTCTTTCTGTCAAATTATATCATACTCACCTTCACCCATTTCAATCAGTTCATAATAGCAGTTTTAAAAAATATTTTTTTAATATGTTACTTTAAACACTTTTCATATATTATTATCATTTTATCACATATTCTATCTTTATAAAACAAACGGTTTACATTCTATAACTCAAGACAAAATTACAATTCAATCATTTAAACACTTACACCCAACTCTCTCAAATCACTTACTACCAGTACTGCAATTTTTGAAAATTTCTTCAAACATTCACACATCTAACTTTTCTAATTTCAAGGAAAACGTTGAAAGACTGAGAGTTCTGACTAACAATGTGTAACTGACTGTCAACCCGCACACTTCTAAGGAAATCATAATTGGACAGGGTACCAGAATACGACAGTCTACGTAAAATATAAAAATGGAAAATTAACTTTATTCAACCGTCTTTTTCCGGTGCTAGGTTTTCCTAATTCATTTAATGTACATTTACCTTCTCTTTTTCCAACAAACTAAATAAATAAATAAAGAAAAAAAAAACGAAAAAAAAATAAATGGCGCGGACATTCCACACAGTAACGCGTGACGTCACACGCAGTCGTCGTCTGCATTGTTTTACAAACATTAAACACCTGTCAAACGATTTCTTCTTTCTTACTTATTAATTAAGGTAATATTCACTTACATAAACATAAATAATTAAATACACTAATTTAATTCATTTAGAAGTATACATTTAGTAGGATCTACAATAAATTTGAAATCTTTAATAATATATAGGAAACACTCCGAACAGTCCATTCAATCTGCACGCCTAATGGAAATCCATTAAAAGGCATTATGGAATAGACCGGGTCTATTTTACGTTATTTAATTTTCTGTATTATTATACAAGTTTTTTTTTCTGAAATATACAAAGTCTAATCGCAATTATATATAATAATAATATATATAAAGTTTTCTATTTGGTGTATTATCAAGGCTGGTCAATACATGACCAGTCAACACCTTTGAAAGGAATACATTGGTGTTTTGTACCGTGTAAAAGACGTACCACCATGGAAATTGTTTTTTTTAACTGTCTTATTTTATTTTTTTACAAATGGATGTTCAGTGATCACAAATGTACAGAAATATAATCTGTCATATAATAAGTAGTTTAATCAATAAAATAACTCAAATTTTTTTTTTTTTTTTTTGATTTTTTTTTTTTTTTTTTTTTTTTTTTTTTTTTTTTTTTTTTTTTTTTTTTTTTATCACAGACCACACCATGTCAATTGAAAAGGTATTAGAAATGTATGCTAAATGGTAAATCTTGGGCACATGCATCTGAAATTGAGGCACTTCAATATCTATTTAAATTCCATCATTTTTGTGTACCTTAAAGGATATATGAACAAAAGCCTACATATACCTTAGTTCCATACAAATCAAAAAATTCAGAAAATACTGTACATTTACTACTAGAAAATAATCATTTCAAAGTTTGTATCAAATTACAATACTCGAAACACCTGTTTGTCCAACAATCTTTTCAACATATTATACATTGTTAATCAACATCTGTTTTTCAACATCTTTTTCAAACAATATTATCATTGTTTATGCAATGTCCCTGACTTCAAAGTGACATGTTCTTTCTTTGAAATTAAACAACAAAATAAAAGGAAACAGTCTGAAAAGATATGCCTCACAGATAAACCAAAGAAACTTAAACTTTGTGAAAACTTTTCTGAAAAATCACAATCTGATACTCTTAAAAACAAGTCAATTAACAACCAATCATGTACAACTCATACAGACCACTCTTATGCTATGTCGGTATGACTATTAAACACTTGGGAATCTAAAAAAGCTATATGTTCTTAACATTGAACAAAAAAAGCATACATTTGAGTAATGCATATTCAGAGTCTTATTTTACATGGTAAAAAGTTGAGCACATGGTCTGATCTTAAATATGCAATCTGAATTGAATAAAAATGAAGAAAGAAAAAATTAAGTATATTAAATTAAAAAAACACAGCAAACCAATTTCAAAATTCACAAGAAGGTCCCTAACAACCAACCACTGTGACTATTACAACCAATCCTGTACGCAACAAAATTGTTTACTCATACAGACCACACTTATGCTGTGTCCAGTATGACTGGGTTAAACACTTTATCTAATCTAAAAAAGGATATTCCCTAAAATTCAGAAAAAAGGACACATGCATCTAAAATTGAAAAAACAAAAAAAACCACACATTTGGATACTGCAAATACCACAATAGTCTCCTATTCACTGTAAAATTCATATTCTATATATCAATCTGATCTAACTAAAAATAAAAAAAGAATTCAGTATCAAATTAAAAAAACAAACCAATTTCAAAATTTCAAGATCCCAAGACCCATCCACCAATACTACAAATGAAATTATAACAAAGCTATATCAATCGCTCTTTTAACTTAGCAAATGTCTATAAAATTTCTCATGTCAAATTTTTCATACCCTTATTCCAGATAATAATTTCAAAGTAATATGTACTGTTTTCTGTATTAAAAATACAATTAAAATTTTCTAGGACCAAAATAATATACCTAAACCTCAACCAGACATCTTAAAAATTCAACACAATTAACAACACTAATTTGTAATTCAACATTATTCAATTACACATCTTAAAATTTTGGATTCTCCAATCATTTGTCACATTCCTCAAGATAAATACCTCACAAATATTTTCCAAGACTCCAAAGAAATAATTCCTCAAGTAAGAAACTTATTTAAACAACCGTAAAAATTAGTATGCGTAATAATTCAAGTCACTTACAATTTAAAAAACAATAACCCTCATATGGCAGAATAAACATTTTACAAAAACTTACCTTTCTGATATTAATTTCACTAACACAGCAGAAATCTATTCAACAATGTTTATCATTTAATGATCTTTCCTGCTTCTAATCAAATGCCTTCAGGAAGGAAATTTGAACTTTCATCTGGCTACTCTTTGCCTCTCTCCAATTAATTTAAAAGGAAATCCAAATATTCAATTTTTTTAAAACATTATTTACATACACAGACTTTAACAATACATGCAACACTGAAAATTTCCTTATCAGAATTTACTACCAATAACTTTTACTTTACTTTTCCTTCTTTCCTTAATAATTATTCTTACATTAATCGTGTCATTATTTTCATATCTGATCAATTACCTTATCATTTCTTTTAATAAATAAATTTTCATTCGCCATCATATTTCTAAATTTTTTACAATATGGATAAAGAAAATCAGCCATAAAACACATTAATAATCAACAAACTTTACAAAAATGTAATTAAGTATATCTTCTATCAATTAAGTCAAACTTGTATTATCTATACTTTATAAGAGAAAATATATGCAATCAAGCTCAATGCTAAATGTATTCTCAGTACTCACAACGTTCTAAAACTTAGAATCTTTAAACAGGTATCAAATCACAAACCATCCTCTCTTCTTATTTCACTACTGTATTTTCTATATCATTTTAACCATTAAACGTCTTTTAGAAATTTACAAAAAACACCACTGAAATATCAACATTAAAATAACTGCTTACTTTTAAACATTCAGAACAATTACAAGTACACATTATTTTAATTAAGAACAACATCTTACTTCCATAATCCTGTATTGTAAACACTATTTACCCAAGAATTCTAAGTTCTCCAGCATGGATTCATTCATACCTTCTCTTCAGGACAAGAACACATAATCTAATACATGAAGCCATAAATCGTCTCTGTACCAATTCTGTTAACTAAATCAAAATTACATTTAAATGGACACTACCCCTCACAAAATACAAATGATTACGCAAGGAAAGATCTATGCCACCACCCAACACCTAACCCACCAAAACAAAAACCCTCTTTTAATTATTAATGATAGCCAATCTCAAATCACTATTAAAATCATTATTTACTCACATAACCGGTTTTATTTACATAGGATTTCAGAATTATGGTCTTAACTAACTAAGTCAAAACAACAATGTAGAATAATTTTACAAGTGATATCTTAACAATTACGACCACCCAGCCTTAGTAAAGACAAAATGATCATTCATGAAATGACAGGAGGATCACCCTATCTTAAACATTCTAAGGTTTCATACACAACTCTTCAAATATATCTTTTAATCTCTCAAAAGTTCACACCAAGACATCTCCTTCTTATAATTATTTCAACTGAAAATATATAACTGATATGCTTGTAAGTAATCAACCAACTCGCTTGTTTCAATCTTTTTAATAATGTAAATTTCAGTTAAATTCTAAATGTTTAACTTAAACAATCTGTAATAATTTTTGTTAATACTGTAAAGAACATTTCTCCTTGGAAGCTCATTTAATTATCATCACTTCATTGTATAGAAGTAGGTTCATACTTTCAGGATCAGTTAGTTTATCAGCTCCAGAATACTTAAAAGATGTCAATAATCCAAACAATGCACTATCATATCTTTCAAGATAAAAATACAAATATGGTCTTTTATGAATTTTTTAAATTAAATTCCCGTATTATTCTTTTTCTAAATCAAACTTTTCCACTAGACGAAGTAAATACATTCAAATTAATTTATTTCTTCTTCCAGTTACAAATTTCAGACATTAAAATAATTTACCTGAATAAAAAATGAAACAATTATATTTATATCAATGTCCAATTTCTTAACTAACTAAAAATCCAACATAAACAAAAAAACAATAACTATATATTAGCAATTTCTTTCTCAACAACCAAATATATCATTACCAATATGGAATATGATTTCCTATTACTATTTCATTATACATATGAACAATATTAATAAAACTACCTTCCTATTCAAATCTCAAACTTATATATATTAAATGATCAATTAATATACAGATAAATTACAAGATATTCCAAATGTTATAAGAAAATTAAAATTTAAAGTAGCATAATAAACCAAACTTTTCTTTAATATCATTTATAAAAAATAGCAATTTTCTAATAACCTCAGGATTTCAAACCATTAAGATATTTACTTACTGTTCTCAATCATTATATTAAATGTTTAATAAATCATAAGATTACATTTTCAAACAAATAAGTTATTCAAGGTAATTGGTTCCTACTCAACATCACACTATTTCAGTTTACATTCACATTTCTTAAAATTCTACAAATTTTAAGTCTGCTTACCACCTATATCAAAAGTATGCAACTCACCCCAATTTGAATTGAAGTTTTTCTGTTGATGACTTCTCTTATATCATTAACCTTATTATAATTTCATTGTCGTTATGTAACTCAGAAATAATTGTAATCAATCTTCGTCCCCTTTTTTTTCTTTAATTGTGTTCATTACACCTGTTTAATCCTCATGATATATTTAAATTCTCACCAGCACAATACATTTTCTTTTGAAAATTTCATCTTAACACTTAATACAATTTCTGTTCAAAACAAGATAAATATTTTCAATTTTTACAATCTCTTAAAATTTATAATGTTACACCAAATCAGTGTAAATGGTTACAAAACTTTCAATGGCAAAATCTTAAAGCCAAATATAGTGAGCAATTTTTAAATAACCTTTGTGAACATGCTCTTCATGTTTTTCCTACACATAATCAAGTTTGGGAGCATAACAAACAAAAAATCTTAAACGTAAATAAAATATTCCCAATAGCAAAGATTACAGCTGTTTGTAAAGGTCCTCACTCCAAAACAGCAGACAGTGACAAATGTAATGGCCTCTTACTTAACATCTATATTTGTAAAACTGCTAAAGTCATGTTGACAGTCAATCCTTTTGTAAATTTATTATACAATACTATTTTTCAGTTTTGGATATCATTTATCCTCAATATAAAACCAACAGACTTCCAAATATTTATGTTATTTCCTAACTATAACAGACCCACCATTATCACTCAATCCAAAATTTTCCACTATTCTTTAAAAATTATGTTCATCGTCATATGTAAACAAACAAATCCCCTTCTCTTCTGGCATTACTATCATAAATCCAATGACTGTTAAAAATAATTCACAGGATACATTTTCATAATCTTACAGCTGCTTTAGCAAACCATCTATTTGTTGCCTTTCAAAAATCTCCTGAATGATACAACAGAACCTATTTTGCATCATTCATCTTCTAGGTAATAAACACTTTTCATTGTTGTAAATACAAAACGCGTAAACACCACTAAATTCAAAATACTCTTTTTAAAAATACAAAAGAAAAAAAAACGTTCAACAACTTATACAATGGATTCCCATCTCTACACTAGAAATTGTCTATAACTTTTTAAAATATCCAGTTTGTCATTGATATGACAATCGTAACTCATATAATTTAATTGGGCCCATCTACATATCGTATAAATATTTACAAAATAATGACTATTTAAACAATACCTACATGTTCTTTTTTACAATAATTTATTCATGCTTTTCTTTATAATATATCATATTACTGTAATTTCCTTTTTAAACATAAATTACCACTTATAATTTCATGTTTTACATTTAACCCTTACGTGTTTTCAGTGAATACCACTCACTACTGTACAAACAACTTAATACGTACATCTAAATATGTCACTTTTTTATTAATTTCCCTTTCATCAGTATTAATTTATATGGTTTTTAAACATTTATCATATAATAAAAAAAATTGTTATTTATCGTAAGATCAAATATATTTCACCTTGGTGAACACAAAAGCTCATATTTCACTCATGGCTGCACTACTCGTGAAATATACGTTTTGGTGCTCACTCCTGAAATATATTCTGATCTTACACTGAACTAAACCAAATTTATTATAATACTTATAAATGAATATTGAGAAAATATTATGAAATAAAATGCGTATTTTCATTATCCGTATTTTCACTGTAAAAATTTTATTTTTCACTGCAGAGAAACATATTTTCCGTATTTTCACTGGTGTCTTGCCCGACTACTTTCTTTTAAATTATACCAGTACACAACATTTAAGGGAAGTTTTTCAAATTTTATTGCAAAAAAGAAAAAATGTACATAATAAACAGAAAATTCAAGTTTTTCTATAAATACATGATTTATTTTTCATCTTGTGGCATGAAAATTACCCATATTTCACTCGTGGCTACCGCCACTCATGAAATATTTATTTTCATACCACTCGATGAAAAATATAAATCATGTATTTATAGAAAAAACTTGAATATCCTCTATATACTCTATATGTATATAATCATTTATTACATGGTTTTCGGTAGTTTAAAGAAATATATCAGTGATATAAAATTGGTAATTTCACTGTTTGAAACATGAAATTAACAATTTTTATAATTTCACTTTTTCATTTAACCCCTACTTTGTTTCATATCACTCACAGTACTGTACAATAATATGTAGTCGTAAATAACGTCAACGTTTATTATTATTTCCAATTTTCATTCAGTATTATTTATGTCTTTTTAAAACTGTTCTTTCATTAATAAAAAAATTTGTTTATTCATGGTAACATAGGAAAAATTTCACCCTTGTGACACCAAAAGTACATATTTTCATCTCTCCCACTCTAAATATATTTTTCTCATCAGTGAATATATTCTTGCATAGGCAAGACTTTCCTATTTTATCCCATGCAAATTTCATCTCAATGTCAATGAGTCCTCAAACAACCAACTCATTTTACCCTTATAATGAACCCGTAAATGGACGTCGTTTTAAGATATTCTTAATGACGGTCATTTCCCTTTGTTATTAAATTTAAGGTTCATACCTATTATTTAAGAAATAGTTAATTAATGCTTTAATTTCATGGATATATCATTTATAACATTTAGATATGAAATAAATAGCAGAATCATCAAGGAAAAATATCTAACATATGTTCTTCATCTAATATCCTTCCTCGTAACCCCCCAATCTCCCCTCACGTATATCCTCGACCGCAACATAACAGATATTATTTCCATCTACACACTAAACAATATCCTCTATATATATTGTCATGGTCCTTTTTATTCGATAAATTATTATTTAATATCATTTTTGTACGTCACTTTCATTTATATATCTGACTTTATTATTTTATATACACATTTCCCTGGTCCATTTCTAATGCTAAAATATTCTGTTCATTTCAATATTTAACAAGTATACCTTAATGCTGCAATTACAAAATAACGGTTAATTCTGTTCTATTTCATTACTTTATTTTTCCAAGGTTTCCATCATCATTTACCATCACTGAACTGCTTTTGTTCAAAAAAAAAAAAAAATATTCATTATATTTTAAATGCTGGAATGAAATAATCATATCTGCTGTGGGAAATATTTTCAAAGTGCATAAACTAATTTTTATTTTTGTAACTGCTTTTTTATAACAGTTACAATGCAAATGACATGAAAGTGACTGATCATAATACAAAATCTTATACAATTTGGGTGACATGATAGTCGCTCACATAATAAAATATAATACAATTTCAAATCTGTTATCATTTACTTATAATATTGCCAATACGTATAATGATAAGTTGTCAAATCTGTAGGTGGGTTGACATGAAAGTCGCTGACGCACTTAAACATTATATTTTTAGCAAGTTTTATTTATAATCATAACATAAAGTTAAAAACTATTAAGTTTAATTTAAATTTACCCATTTAGCATACCATTTAACTTTATCATATTTCACTTTCATTTTTTATTCATGAGTGACATGGCTTCTGACACTGTGAACTACAATGTTATATTCCATAACTAAAATACTTAAATCAAATATACTCCAACTATTCCTATATTTATAATCATATTTATGGGACATACATGAAAAACTTAAATATAAATTATTAAAAATATGGGTTACTTTCAATGATACTACATCACTCATTTTCTTTAATTCCTATTCTTTTTTATCACCATACTTTTAACTACCTACTTTTCTTCTTCACTTAAAAATGTACTTTTTATTATATTTCTTTTGAAGTAACAAACATCATTACCAAGATGTACATTAATATTATTTTTTTTTTCCTATAGTATTAAACATTAAGATTGTTATAATTTACTGATCCAAACAAGTCTTAAAGCTTCATTTCAGAAAATGATTTATTTTCAAATTCGTATTTTAAAAATAATTGTACTTCCTGGAGCAACTGTTGCATTATTAGACAAAAAAATTATTTCAGCTTTATTTGGCTTGTATTGTTCACCATCAACTACAATTAATTTTTCATTTCTGTTGGAATTTTGCAATTTACAGAAAAAAAATTACACATTTGGGTGGCACTGAATTAGCAATACAACAGATCAAATTCAAAAGTTACAAACATAATTGAAAATTTTCAAACTTTTAAATCTGAAATCACTTTGCAAATTTCACGGAAATTTTAATTTCTTTTTCTCAACAATAGCGCCAGTTTCAATAAAAAAGTTTAAAGAGATTATCAAATGTCCAAAAACAGACTATATTACTCTTTTTGATGAAGACAGCACTGTAGAAATGCAAAATAATTTAAAAAATGATATAACTGAAGTAAATAAAAAAGATTTCAGAGATAAATTCTCAAAACAACAAACCAACTTTAAGAATGGATAGAGATATATTGAAAGTTTCTACTAAGAGGCGTGGTACTTCAAAATTCTTCAAAAAATTAAGATTAAAAATTTTTATTACTCTCATTTCTATGATGGAGTCCATCCAAATAGCAACTCTCAAAGAAAAATGGTTCAAACTTATTACTACGATTTTGCAAAACGAAACAGTTAATGATACATATGACAGTAGTTATAGTACATCTGATGATGAGTCTTAGGACTTCAAACGACAGTAAAATATCTTTTTATTAACTATTGACAGCTTTTGTTAAAATTTTAACAACAGCTGTCAATAGTTAAAAAAAAACCTATCATATAAAATGTGATTGATGTCATGATAAGGAACATATATTTGAAACTTGAAGTAGATACCTTAAGAAGGAAAAAAATTATGAATAGATATTTTTTCCTATAAGGCCATTTAACCTGTGAACATTTTTTTATAGATAAGAATTTATTGTGTTCTCGTTTGTAGAATTTTAATGTAGCATTTTATCATAATATAAAATCAATCAATTTATGTATGAAAGTATTTATAATATTTAGAATTAAACTTACCAAGTATAATAAACAAAGCTTATATTGGTAAGTTAAAATATGTATTTCTAAAGTACAATGTAGCCTATAGGTTGATGACATGATAGTCGCTAACCTTGTTTTAATTTTTGATATTAAAGTATCTTTTAACCAAAGGTGTCAATAGTTAAAAACTTAATCATATACAACGTCATTAATGTGATGATAAAGAATATTTATTTGAAATTTGAAGTATATACCTTAAGAAGGAAAAAAATAATGAAAATATTATTTTTTCCTTGCAATTTTAAGGAAATTTACTGTATTATAAAAAGAATTTCAACATTAACATTGCTGGCAGGTTATATGGCCGTATATAAACAGTTGTGTGCAATATAACCACTGTGTGGCACATCAGGTTATATATGGGTCAAACAAGGCCATATAACCTGTAAAAAAATGTTATAATAATTTATTGTGTTCTTTGTTGTTTGTTTTTAATGTAGCATTTTATCATGTATAAAATCCATAAATGTAACTATGAAAATATTTATAATCTTTAGATATAAACTTATCCAGTATAATAAACAATTGCTTAGCGTTATAATTGGTAAGGTAAAATATGTATTTCTAAAGTATAGGTGGGTGACATGATAGTCGCTAACCTTGTTTAAATTATAACATTATAAAATAGATGTAAAATGAAAACTTATGTACACTTTAATATATATATCATTTATTTTTTTAATTTTCAAATTTTTTATACATTGTTAGTATTGAACTTGTAATTGAAGCTAAAATTAGAAGACCTCTGCCAAAAAAATCAACAATTTGTGGATAAATCTACAAGTTTTCAAAAGTCTGCTCAGAACAACAAAGTCAAATATTTGAAGGTTATGGACTCTAGTTTTATTTACTCCATTCCTGAAAGAGATTAAATTCTTAAGAACACTTGAACATCGGCTTGGCTTAAATTTTGAAAAATACAAGTGTAATTTAAATTATGACGAAGAAGCAATAACCTTTGGATTACTGCAATGCAGCATGATCCAGTGATATCTTTGAATGCATGTAATAAAATGAAGGTAACAAAAATCTTCACTGTTACTTACTTTCTGGTTTTGTTTTTTTTTTTTTGGGCACAGATTTTCAAGGCACTAAAATTTTATTAAAGATTTAAAAAAACAGTGATTCGAAAAATTCTCTACAAGCTTATGCCCGGTTGGTTCCTACACAATCAAACTAAAATAAATTCTGTATAAACCAGTCAACCATAAATGTTTCATCTTGTATATAATTGAAAAAGAAATTTTCATAAGTATGGTTTTAGTCCTTGCGCTGTGACCATTTATAAATTTTGTTTCAAGTTAATTGTTAAATTTGTTTATCCTTTACTATTATACGAGTATCTATAATGGGTCTGCATACTTGTCTAAACGATTGTATATTTCATGGAGTATTAATAATTGTCAATAATATAGATGCCCTACGATTAGATCTACTGTATATTAACTGCTAGTCTCACAACCCCACAATGTTATATATAGGTTATATGGTGAAATAAACAATCGGCAGTACTTATTTGTTTACAACATGTATTACAGAAAAATAAACTTCCATGCAAAATAGCTATAAACTCATTCACACTTATGTTGATACTTTTTCACTAAAAAGTAAATCGAGCTCGCTTGAGGGCTTTGCCTTTTTTCATATTATTGCAATAATGTAGATAAATAAGTAACACATAATGTTAAAATTGTTTTTTCTAAAGTAGTCATCAGTGACATTCTCAACATAGATAATTTGGTAAATTTGTTGTTCCCATCAATTTCCTGGACTAATTTTAAGAATTTATTGGGGGATTAGTCCTCGTGGACGTTTTAGTAAATGATGATACTTGAACTGTATAATAAAACGTTGAACAAGGTAATACCTAGAAAGAACATTAACATGATTAATATGGTGTCTGGATAGTGATGTTTTGCTTGTTTTTCCAAGTTTTTACGTAAAAGAAACAACATCTTGATAAAACAATGATGTACTAAAAATTAGAATAGTAGATATTGTAAACAATATAATGTATGCAAATGTATTTTTTCATGTTTTGTATATCAATATATATTTTTTCTTTAGGTTCTACATCCGTGTTTCATATAAAAACGCGATAAATGATTTTACCAATGACATTTTTAACACTTTTTTTTCTACTTGAAACATTATAACGCAATTACATCCATGTACCCCGATAAATATGGCGTCACAAATATGCGATAATAAAACTGTATCTACTGAAGTTGTTTTTTTATTTGCTTTTATTATCAACTTTGTTTGATTATGTAATACAACCAAGTGCCCGTTTTCCTACTTCAATAAATTCTAGAATAAATCTGTATTTTTTTAAAATGAATAATGAAGGTACTGCAACAAAAGATTCGACTACGAAATTTAATTTAATTAAAATATTCTGAATAATATCGGACACATGCGTTTTAAATGCCTCGTTTATATTAGCATCTTTACTCTAATTAACAGCTTAGGATGATTTCTATATGAAATAAATGATTTTATGTCAAGACAGAGAGACGTTTATATTCAGTTTAGTATTTCATTTGATTTAGTTTGTTATCTAATTTGTTTTATCACTAGCCTGTAAGGTTTTGACCAAGAAAATAAATCAGGAACATGCTTTTAAATTGGATTTTATTCCACTGTCTATTTCGACCGACATCAAATCACTTTAATTATTCTAGTTAAGTTAGAATCAATAAAATAAACGAATGAAGTAAGACATGTCGATACATGAATTTAAATAAAATAAAGTCACAATTGTCTTTTTTTAATTTATGCAAGGTCATTTTGCAAAATAAGTTTCTAAGATTTATATCATTGGCAAAAGACAATGGTATTAAGTCATTAAATTATAATACCTATTAAATTAAAATACGTTAAATCTCTGTATATTCATATTTACTTATATTTAAGGATTAGGTTTATAAATTGAACATATAAGTATGGAACAGGTTTTGCCGTCATCATCAGAATGAGAAGACTTGCTTCCTTGTTTGCTTGTAAATTTTAAGATGCTTGATACTGTCTTGATAAATTATAACTAATAAAACTTTATTAACAACACAGACATACAATCAAAAAATATACTTGCTGTCTTCAAATGTATCTGTCATTCAAACCGTCTGTAATTAATCAGAAGAACAAGTACTTCAGCGTTTATTCTTTTATATCTATTTGTTATTAATGAACCTTAATGTTCATGTTCGCTTGTAAAAGGATGCAATATCAGTTTAATGGAAAGCAGTTCACAAGATATTGCCAACAACGACATGCTTTCACAGTTGTTTTGAACTGATTATAAAAATGATTCCAAAAAGGAACAAAACAAATGTGCGTTTAGCGTACAAACGTTTTTATAAATGAATTCTATCTAACATGTCTGGATGTGTCTCTTATAACGATATCAGTTTATCTCAGTTTTTTCTGTTTTTAACAGACTCTTCTTATTGGATTCTGCTGTTTGGATTGGAATATATGAAACAATATGATTTGCTAGTGAATGTGAATTATAAATAAAAAGTAGCAGGGTATCCAGCAAGGACTAGTTACAAATAATTGGGAAGTCTTTGTAAAGGAAACTGTTATATTGTTGATCTCGTTTAGATAATTTACGATTTAAACACAATTTTGAAAATTCAAAAATGTAATTGTCATCACCATTACAAGAATAAAACAAAATAAAAACACAAAATAGAAATCAGTTGATACTAAAAACAACCCTTTCCAATCTGCTTGAAATTATATAAGCTCATTACAAATCATATTGGGCCATATAAACTGTCGAAATACCTGATAGAATACTTCCTTCTAGATCGAGTATTAAAATTATTTTGATTTATGTTCAAAACAATCAATACAGAACAATACGCGTTAATATTGAGTTAACCGAGCTTAATTATAGTCTATCTGACTAGCAAATCTATTAAACGAGAGAAGGTACAAGACATTAAGACAATTTTATCGATGGTATGATCAACGTTATAATTACTGTTTCTTGGTCGTCTTTATTGTAACAGTTAATCGAGAGAGAACGGACTGAAACCATCATAAACTGAATTAATATCTCAGTATTTATTTACTTCATAATATTAAAAGACAAATTATTCAATCTTTTATTTCAATGAAGATATGGCCCCTCCACAATATTCAAGGCGTCTTAATGATATATTTATTGTAAAGTAAGACTAAGGGTAATACATTGCCAACTTTTGCTCTTTATCCAAGGGATTATAAATGACAGAACAGTACATGTAAACATGATAATGCACACTAGAGCATCGAAAATATTCTCTGGATTTTAATTATTAACGTCAATAACACGAGATTCTAAAAGTTGGTTATATGTATCAATTGTTGGTTTTGGCACGTAATATACTTCCTTTAGTTATGGGAATTAAATTCAATTCACTTCCTTTAAACAATTTGTTACAGATTGCATCACTGATAAACACTGCTTAGATATTTCTCACTATAACAGTAATACTTAGAGATAAATATTTCAGAATATATAAATGTAAGGGTAAGTTGTCGAATTTAAAATGAATTTAAAATGAATATCTAGCATAATCTAATGTGTTATTTGAATCAAATGATTACAATCAATTAATTATCAGAACCTGTTACATCCGACGATACATTTGTTAAAATTCGTTTTTCAAGGGAACGCTTTTTAAAGAAATCTAAATGGTTAGATTGTCTACCGTACATAAGTTATGGAAATGCTATTCAAAAAGATTTGCAAACGTTATGCACATTTCAATTTGTGAATGCAAAAAAATACATACATTTAAGATTTTATCTGCATAGATAAGACCACTTAAATATCTTAGATAAAATTAATATAAAACTGTTGGAACTAATTACGTTGATGCATAAATCTTGCGTATTATTCCGCCATTTCGTTCAACATAAAAACAGTAAAATACATTAAAACATCATTCAAGTATTCATATCAGTTATCTCAGTATTGGAATTATAGAAAGAACTAATAAAAACATGTTGTAATTCAAATATGCATAAGACGTGTGGGCATATAATTAAACCCAAATGAAAAATCTGCGATTGTTAAGACAAACTATTTTAAAGTACAATCATGTACTTTTATTTGAAGAGAAATGTAGGAAATTAAGTTAAGGAGTTATAATGTTTGTTAAAATATTCATAGAAGATGATATTTCATGATTGACTGTTTTTACTTTCAGTAAATAAAAATGTTATGAATTATTTACATCTTTTCACAATTAATATGAATATTAGAAATATATACATTTATTTAATTTTACCCATGAAATATGGTGCTATATCAGTCAAATATATTTCATATTTTTTAAAAATAAATATGAAATATAAATATGAAAGTGGGCGGAGTCAAAACTCATATTTATTTTATGGGACTTCTTTCGCCGTTTTGTTTGAAAAATCTGATAAATACAAAACAACTTTTTCTTGAATTTTGTTTTGAAAACTATCTAGCATGATAGAAAATGGTCTAACTAAGAAAATTAATCCGAACACCAATATCTTTAATTCAGTAATTAACGCTGTACAGACGTTTAAAAGAGTTGTTTACATGACGTCACAATGTAGCGTTAAACAGCGCGTGCTTACGCATAAATTACTGCACGCTGTAAAATTGCAGTTGGTAGCAAGCAAGGGGATTCGTTACCATTTTCTTTGATAATGAAATTAAATAAAAAGGTTATTTTTTCGTTTTTCGTGAAATATGGTATATATTTTCACTCAACATGATAAAATGCCACATATTTTCACTCGCCGTACCGGCTCGTGAAAATATGTGGCATTTTATCATGTTTCGTGAAAATATATTCCATATTTCACGCAAACGAACAAATATCCTCTTAATATTCCTTAAATATATTTCCTTACAAGTGAAGGTAGTAACGTCTGTTTTATTCATTCATAGATGAGTTGTTTATTGTATTTTTTACAAAGGATTAAGGTCATCGTGGCTAAAGTAGTCAATAAATAATTATCATTTAGAGACAATTTTGTAGATACAATGGTAAACTTGGTATTCAATGAAATGTGTCATGGTGTAAGAACATGCAAATCCGTATTGTATTGTATGTAATGGGATGTGGAATGGTGTGTTTAAAAAGTACGATAAGACGTTTATTCTTGTTGCTTTATATGAAATATAGACTACTCTTATTTACCAATCACAAGTGTTTTGTTGATAATAAAACAGGTTCTTACGTGTGCAAATGTGAACATATTGTATATCTATGATCGCCGTTATATATTGACTAAGATACTGTAAAACTGGTTTCTTTCTAAATCGCAGAAAAGAACAACAACTGCAACAAAATATCATTCATAGACCCCCAACATTGTATACCAACATTGTTAAATGATAGTTTATTTGCATTACTAGATGTAACAGTTGCTTTTCATTTGCATTTATTATACCACACTTAAGCAACAATATTTAATTAAATTCACACTGTCTGAACAAAAAATACTTATGATAATAAATTAATTAAACATGACTTTTAACATCTCATTGTTATTGCACAGAGTTAAGTGTTTCTACAGAAAATATCTGAATTAAATTAACTATAATAATTTTGATACAAAACTGCAACTGTCATTGCATAAAACATTCATTCAGTCTACGTTACGCAATGTTTACAAAAAATGAAGGTATATTTGCGTGATAAACCGAGATAGCACGATTATCTGATTTATAACAGTTGATAATCTGTTAGATGTTGATACTAAACAGGTGAAATACAGTATCACTAGGAAAAAGCAGTATTTAATTAAGGAAGACGCATAAGATACCTAAGTCGGTAATATCAAACATTATGAAGCTGATAAACGATAAATGATAAGAGCAGGTAGTTTCCTTCACAAAATAATGTTTAAATAACTTACAATGTAAAAACTTTCTACGAGTGGATGTGCCAATGGTTATACTTGTCAAAATGATACAATATGAAAATTCTGTAGCGTAGGTTCACTGAAATGTTTTTTTGCCAATGACACATAACCATGATAATCCAAATTCCAATTTTTCGACCGTTTTTCCACAATAATCTTTTATTTAATTCATTAATTTTTACGGAAACACCGATTTGACTCTGTGTAATTCGAGAAAGCTTATCGCACCGAGCACTCATTATTTCCAAGGTGGTTTTTTTTTAGATATGATAATCAAAAAGGGAAATACATTGAAAGAATGGCAACCAGAAGGTAGTTTTTTATTGACATTTCTTCGTGTTGGATATGTGCTTGCACTTTATCTATCTAAAATAGCACATGCGCATTATGTAGTTCATTTATTTTGTAGCCTTAATCATAAATCTATGTTTTGACGAGTGAAGCCAGTACAATTTGTCTTGCAAAAGAAGGAAATGTGTCCAAACACTTGAATATTTAGTCGTGCACAAAATATTCTGTTAAACGCTTTTTCTTAACGTAAAATACTAAACATCTATAACCAAATATTTGTATTGTAATAGAGTACTTGGTATTTTATTTGTATAAAAACATTTTATTGTGAAACATTTATCTGATGTTCACTCTAACCAGTAATCAATGTAATATTCAAAATATCAGAAACATGCAGTAGATGCTTCGTAAATTGTTACAATTTAATGCGTATAGGATGCTTGGTGTCCAAAAAAAATATTTTTGAACAAGGTAATTGACAAACCTTACTGTTTTCTTTACTAATGATGTGAAATTTTGTTTTTTTAAGTTTCAATTCTTATTTTAAAAATTAATTGTAATGATTGATATTTGCATTCGGTCTGATATCACGATGCTTACGCCTGTAATCTGTCCATTGATGAAACACGCAGGAATGCAATTATCATAATATATTTCCTGTCAATATCTGTCTGGCATAGGTATACATGGTATATATCTGTCTGTATTTAGATAAGATGTATGCTTCCTTTTAGACGACATTCAAAGTCAACAAATGTTTACAGAGACGATAGATAGGAGATTATTTTTTTAAACTGACTGATGGATAAAAGAAGCAAAAAGAGGCGTATATGTTTATATTCATGAAATTATTGTATGTGAACCAGGAACTAAAGAAATAAATTTATTAAAAACAAGGTATTAAAAAAATGAAAAATCTTTTGAACACATTCAGATAAACTTTTTTAAATTGAACGGAAATTATTGACATTGAATGTAAATCGTAACTTTACGTGTTTGCTTTCTTTGCACACCATTGTGCCTGTCCACAGTTACTTTAATGTAAATTAATAAAAGTTTTTAGTCACATAGTTAACAAATTGCATGCTTGGTTGATAATGTCACTTGTATTACGATAAGAAGTTATTCATGCTGCCGACCTGTACTATCACTGCCCTAATCAGATTAAAGCAGTAAAAAATAAAATGATAAATTAATTTTATTGAACAGTTCAATGTTAGTAAATCAATGTATTACTTGTATTACTTTTTCTGGTCCTTCGGGATCATTGATGCCAGCACTATTAAGTGTTATGAACTGAGTACCGCTCAAGCCGGTGCTACGGGACGTGAGGGATGTTGCATGTATTCATTATCCCTCATGTACAGACTCAATCAAACCGAGGCTGCAATTCTGAAGTACATTTGTTGTGATTAATGCTTCCGAGGGATCACTTTGTGTCCAGATTTTTAATAAAGATTTTTCTTACCTACACCCTAAACAAATATAAAATAGAAATGATGCACGTATCACACAACTTTTAGTTCATGATTTTATTTGTTATCAACAAAGAGCTTAAATGTTTAAAGCTCCGAGAGATATATACTCAACATAAGTGCATCAATATTCAATTGTGCACTTTATTTAGATGTTACTTAATATTGTTAATTTTATAATCACTGACGCCGAACATATTCAAAAACAAAGCACACATTTGTATTCCTGATAATACAGTTTCTATTATTCTAATGAACAAACCTTTTTATATTAACTTGCCGCTGAAATAAATAAAGAGATTATTTCTGTACGGTATAGCCTTTCTGCTAGTATAAAATTGATAACATTACCAAAGTGACGGACGAAATTATTCGTTGACAGAAATCGGATTATACATTTTACTTCTTATAGTAAAATATTTATCACAAATTATAAGTAAATTGTTTTATTATTCAAGTAACACAACCTTTCCTTTCCGTAAAATAGAATTACGATGGTAATAAGAATTAATGAGAGAGGAGATATATAGTAGTGCGTATGCCAAACCAAAGTTCACAGCACTATCGTCCATCTTCATCTATCTGTTCATTTAATACGATTACCCAAATTTGTAATAATGTTTTGATAGTTTAAAAGTGTTTTAGATACTATTTACAATATTATATTATATATTCATATAAATTTCGTTCCGTATACTCTTCTACCTTTTGTCAATACAGCCTCTCACTTATTATAGGTATTGTTCTTCCTTTCAGTTGAATAAAATCTGAATATTTCAATTAAATGAAAATTGCAGTATCTGTATGTTTTTTGCAGTATCTGTATCTGTTTGTCAATACAGCCTATCATTTATTATAGGCATTGGTCTTCTGTAAATAAATAGACGATTAGGGCACGCACTCAATTTAGTAAAGTTCTAATATCTCACTAGCATTGATCTTGATGATGAAAGTGAGTGTCATTAAAAAATATACAATCAAACTTCTAATGCGTTGATTTTAATATCTGGTTAATAAGTCAAATTAAACTACACACCAAGCAAAATGTTTTAATAAACTTAAAATGCTACATGATTACATATTACAGTTAATTTAATATAATTATATATTGCTGTAAACGTAACACAAATTATCACGTACATACATATTGATCGCTTTGATTACCTTAAGATCAATAATCCTGAATTACAGAGACCAAGAGTAGGACTGATGAGTTTTAAATTGATCCAGTTCTTAATGCTTTGATATTTAATTGAATATTAATGCATCTTTTGTTAGCGTTAATTAGCTTTGCAAATGAACATCATATGATGCGGTCATCTTATATCAAGAAAATAATTTTGATTTGTATGTCACTTGTCAATAAATGATGTGTTGCAAATTTAAAAGAAAACAGAACTGATGATATTCACAATCGGCATGAATAATATTTGATAAGTTTAATATATTTAAATAGCTAGAAAGTTAGAACACGCACTACTTCAAAAGTTAACAAATCTCTTTGATATGAATCAACTATTTTCATTAATCAGTTTTGAATTGATATTTAGCAGTAAAGGTGTTACCGACATTAAATCAGATCTATGATGCATTGCAGACGATAGGCAAACGATAGGTATTTCTAATATTGTGTAAACTAAAGAAGGTAAACCTGATTAAGGCGCAAGTTCAATGTTTTTCTACAAATTATACATAATCACCGGCTTCACCCAGTTTCGAATTCAATTTCAGTATAGTAAGTTAACTGAAAATACAAATTGTCGTTTGATGATGGTTTGATAAAATTTCTTCATGCAAAACTCGAATGATTTAAATATATATACAACAAGAATCATGCTAGCTAGCAGTTTTAAAACAAATATTGTTTGTTTAATATGTTACTTTAAACACCCTTTTCGACAGATTGATTACCATTCTTATATCACATATTCTATCTTTATAAAAACGTTCACATTTCTTAATAACTTCAAGACAAAATTACAGAGTTAACAACACGGTTAATATTGCAATAATGTAGATAAATGAGTAAAACATAATATAAAATTGATTTTTCTAAGTAGTCATCAGTGACATTCCAAACATAGATAATTTGGTAAATGGTTGTTCCCATCAATTTCCCGGACTAATTTTAAGAATTTATTGGGGGATAAGTCCTCGTGGACGTGTTAGTAAATGATGATACTTGAACTGTATAATAAAACGTTGAACAAGGTAATACCTAGAAAGAACATTAATATGGTGTCTGGATAGTGATGTTTTGCTTGTTTTTCCAAGTTTTTACGTAAAAGAAACAACATCTTGATAAAACAATGATGTAATAAAAATTAGAATAGTAGATATTGTAAACAATATAATGTATGCAAATGTATTTTTTCATGTTTTGTATATCAATATATATTTTTTCTTTAGGTTCTACATCCGTGTTTCACATAAAAACGCGATAAATGAATTTACCAATGACATTTTTAACACTTTTTTTTCTACTTGAAACATTATAACGCAATTACATCCATGTACCCCGATAAATATGGCGTCACAAATATGCGATAATAAAACTGTATCTACTGAAGTTGTTTTTTTATTTGCTTTTATTATCAACTTTGTTTGATTATGTAATACAACCAAGTGCCCGTTTTCCTACTTCAATAAATTCTAGAATAAATCTGTATTTTTTTTAAAATGAATAATGAAGGTACTGCAACAATAGATTCGACTACGAAATTTAATTTAATTAAAATATTCTGAATAATATCAGACACATGCGTTTTAAATGCTTCGTTTATATAACATCTTTACTCTAATTAACAGCTTAGGATGATTTCTATATGAAATAAATGATTTTATGTCAAGACAGAGAGACGTTTATATTCAGTTTATTATTTCATTTGATTTAGTTTGTTATCTAATTTGTTTTATCACTAGCCTGTAAGGTTTTGACCAAGAAAATAAATCAGGAACATGCTTTTAAATTGGATTTTATTCCACTGTCTATTTCGACCGACATCAAATCACTTTAATTATTCTAGTTAAGTTAGAATCAATAAAATAAACGAATGAAGTAAGACATGTCGATACATGAATTTAAATAAAATAAAGTCAACAATTGTCTTTTTTAATTTATGCAAGGTCATTTTGCAAAATAAGTTTCTAAGATTTATATCATTGGCAAAAGACAATGGTATTAAGTCATTAAATTATAATACCTAATTAAAATACGTTAAATCTCTGTATATTCATATTTACATATATTTAAGGATTAGGTTTATAAATTGAGTAACATATAAGTATGGGGCAGGTTTTGCCGTCATCATCAGAATGAAAAGACTTGCTTCCTTGTTTGCTTGTAAATTTTAAGATGCTTGATACTGTCTTGATAAATTATAACTATTAAAACTTTATTAACAACACAGACATACAATCAAAAAGATATACTTGCTGTCTTCAAATGTATCTGTCATTCAAACCGTCTGTAATTAATCAGAAGAACAAGTACTTCAGCGTTTATTCTTTTATATCTATTTGTTATTAATGAACCTTAATGTTCATGTTCGCTAGTAAAAGGATGTAATATCAGTTTAATGGAAAGCAGTTCACAAGATATTGCCAACAACGACATGCTTTCACAGTTGTATTGAACTGATTATGAAAATGATTCCAAAAAGGAACAAAACAAAGGTGCGTTTAGCGTACAAACGTTTTTTATAAATGAATTCTATCTAACATGTCTAGATGTGTCTCTTATAACGATATCAGTTTATCTCAGTTTTTCCTGTTTTTAACAGACTCTTCTTATTGGATTCTGCTGTTTGGATTGGAATATATGAAACAATATGATTTGCTAGTGAATGTGAATTATAAATAAAAAGTAGCAGGGTATCCAGCAAGGACTAGTTACAGATAATTGGGAGGTCTTTGTAAAGGAAACTGTTATATTGTTGATTTCGTTTAGATAATTTACGATTTAAACACAATTTTGAAAATTCAAAAATGTAATTGTCATCACCATTACAAGAATAAAACAAAATAAAAACACAAAATAGAAATCAGTTGATACTAAAAACAACCCTTTCCAATCTGCTTGAAATTATATAAGCTCATTACAATTCATATTGGGCCATATAAACTGTCGAAATACCTGATAGAATACTTCCTTCTAGATCGAGTGTTAAAATTATTTTGATTTATGTTCAAAACAATCAATACAGAACAACACGCGTTAATATTGAGTTAACCGAGCTTAATTATAGTCTATCTGACTAGCAAATCTATTAAACGAGAGAAGGTACAAGACATTAAGACAATTTTATCGATGGTATGATCAACGTTATAATTATTGTTTCTTGGTCGTCTTTATTGTAACAGTTAATCGAGAGAGAACGGACTGAAACCATCATAAACTGAATTAATATCGCAGTATTTTATTTACTTCATAATATTAAAAGACAAATTATTCAATCTTTTATTTCAATGAAGATATGGCCCCTCCACAATATTCAAGGCGTCTTAATGATATATTTATTGTAAAGTAAGACTAAGGGTAATACATTGCCAACTTTTGCTCTTTATCCAAGGGATTATAAATGACAGAACATTACATTAAAACATGATAATGCACACTAGAGCATCGAAAATATTCTCTGGATTTTAATTATTAACGTCAATAACACGAGATTCTAAAAGTTGGTTATATGTATCAATTGTTGGTTTTGGCACGTAATATACTTCCTTTAGATATGGGAATTAAATTCAATTCACTTCCTTTAAACAATTTGTTACAGATTGCATCACTGATAAACACTGCTTAGATATTTCTCACTATAACAGTAATACTTAGAGATAAATATTTCAGAATATATAAAAGTAAGGGTAAGTTGTCGAATTTAAAATGAATTTAAAATTAATATCTAGCATAATCTAATGTGTTATTTGAATCAAATGATTACAATCAATTAATTATCAGAACCTGTTACATCCGACGATACATTTGTTAAAATTCGTTTTTCAAGGGAACGCTTTTTAAAGAAATCTAAATGGTTAGATTGTCTACCGTACATAAGTTATGGAAATGCTATTCAAAGAGATTCGCAAACGTTATGCACATTTCAATTTGTGAATGCAAAAAAAATACATACATTTAAGATTTTATCTGCATAGATAAGACCACTTAAATATCTTAGATAAAATTAATATAAAACTGTTGGAACTAATTACGTTGATGCATAAATCGTGCGTATTATTCCGCAATTTCGTTCAAAATAAAAACAGTAAAATACTTTAAAACATCATTCAAGTATTCATATCAGTTATCTCCAGTATTGGAATTGTAGAAAGAACTAATTCAAAACATGTTGTAATTAAAATATGCAAGACGTGTTGGTATATAATTAAACCCGAATGAAAAACCTGCGCTTGTTAAGAAAAACTTTTTTAAGGTACATGTACTTTTATTCGAAGACACAAGCTGTAGGCCTATGTAGGAAATCAAGTTAAGTTAAGGAGTTATAATGTTTGTTAAAATATTCATAGAAGATGATATTTCATGACTGACTGTATTTACTTTCAGTAAATAAAAATGTAATCAATTATTTACATCTTTTCACAATTAATATGAATATTAGAAATATATACATATATTCCTTAAATATATTTCCTTACAAGTGAAGGTAGTAACGTCTGTTTTATTCATTCATAGATGAGTTGTTTATTGTATTTTTTACAAAGGATTAAGGTCATCGTGGCTAATAAAGTAGTCAATAAATAATTATCATTTAGAGACAATTTTGTAGATACAATGGTAAACTTGGTATTCAATGAAATGTGTCATGGTGTAAGAACGAGCAAATCCGTACTATATTGTATGTAATGGGATGTGGAATGGTGTGTTTAAAAAGTACGATAAGACGTTTATTCTTGTTGCTTTATATGAAATATAGACTACTCTTATTTACCAATCACCAGTGTTTTGTTGATAATAAAACAGGTTCTTACGTGTGCAAATGTGAACATAATGTATATCTATGATCGCCGTTATATATTGACTAAGATACTGTAAAACTGGTTTCTAAATCGCAGAAAAGAACATCAACTGCAACAAAATATCATTCATAGACCCCCAACATTGTACACCAACATTGTTAAATGATAGTTTATTTGCATTACTAGATGTAACAGTTGCTTTTCATTAGCATTTATTATACCACGCTTAAGTAATAATATGTAATTAAATTCACACTGTCTGAAAAAAAAATTCTTATTATAATATGACTTTTAACATCTCATTGCTATTGCACAGCGTTAAGTGTTTCTACAGAAGATATCTGAATTAAATTAACTATAATAATTTTGATACAAAACTGCAACTGTCATTGCTATAAACATTCATTCATTCTATCGTACGCAATGGTTACAAAAAAGAAGGTCTGTTTGCGTAATAAACTCAGATAGCCCGATTATCTGTGTTATTCCAGCTGATAATCTGTTAGATGTTGATACTAAACAGGTGAAATACAGTATCACTGAGAAAAAAGCAGTATTTAATTAAGGAAGACGCATAAGATACATTAGTCGGTAATATCAATCATAACGTAACTGATAAACGATGATTTATAAGAGCAGGCAGTTCCATTCACAAAATAATGTTTAAATAACATACAATGTTAAAACTTTCTATGAGAGAATGTGTCAATCGTAATACTTGTCATATTGATCACAAGGTGAAAATCTCTGTTTGGAACTTATGCAAATGACACATAACCATCATTATCCCAACTTTTCGACCCGTTTTCGTCAATAACGTTTTATTTTACGGATACAACGATTGGACTCGATGTGAGATAGATTCATTATTTCTAAAGTACTATTTAGAACTCAAAAAAGGAAATACCTTAAAGTAAACTATTGTTATAATGGTAACCAGAAGATAATTGTTTCTTGACCTCATTCCGTGTTCGATCTGTATTTGGGCTGCTACTATCTGAGTTTAATATGCGCATTATTTTGCTCTTTATTTCTTTATTTTGAAAATATGATAAATAAGATCAACAAGGAAAGGCAGCGTTGAAGCCTTAAATTAAGTTAACTTGATTAATTTTCTGACGAGTGCACCAGTTCAAGTTGTTCTGAAAATGTAGCAAATGTAGTCAAGTCACTCAAAGCCGTGCACAAAATAATTTATTAAACGCCTTCTCATAATGTGTAATACTAAACACATAGAAACAAATATTCGCATTGATGTATCATACAATATTCTATTTTAGAACAATTCTCTGACCAATAATCAATATAAAATTAAATATAAGACACATGCTGTGGATACTTAGTTTGTTATTACATTTTAATGCGCATAGGTGCTTGGTGTGCACCAAAAGAAATTTTGAACAGAGAAGATTTACAAAACTTATTGTTTTCTTTACTTCCGATGTGCATATTTATTTTTGAGGTTCAATCTTAAATTATATATTCAGATGATGGATTTTCGGGCTAATATCATGACGACTACGCCTGTAATCTGTTCAATAAAGAAGCACGCAGAAATGCAGTTAGCATAATATATTTCCTCTCAACATATGTCAGGCATTGGTACAGTCTAAATTTAGATAAGATGTATGTTTCCTTTTAGACGACATGGAAAGTCAACTAATGTTTTACAAAGACGATAGGAGACTATTTTTATAAACTGATTGATGACAAAAAGAAGCAAACATTGGCTAACATTGCGTTCATTGAACGCCGCCTTACCTTGATGATCTTGTTTGTCCTTTAGTATTATATGAACAATGACGTAGAAACATCTTTTGGACACATTCAGATATACTTATTTCAATTTAACTGAAATTATTGACATTGAATGTAGATCTCGTAGTACTTAATATTATGAGTGCTTATGTATTAGCGCGCACACTAAATTTGCTATCTACATGTACTACACCATTTTGCGTCTCAACAGTTTCTTAAATGTATGATATTAAAAGTAGGAAGTTTCTTAACAAGACGTAAATGAGTTTTAAAGACATAAAATTTTGCTGTCCTTGTAAGTATTATTATAGACTTGATATGGGACAACATGTCAATTACTAATTTTGTAGCATTTAATAATCAAATACATAACTAAATCAACAAAAACGAGATATCAAATACAAATGCAATGTACGTATTACACGACATTTACTAAAATAATTTTATTTGTTTTCTACAAAGACCAAGAGTAAGAATTTATAAGTTTGAATGATGATACAGTATCTAATCTTCTAAAGCCAGTGTTTCTAAATAAACTGTTTATATTCACCTGACGTAAAAATAAAAAATGAGATAATGTGTGTACGACAAAGCCTCACGACTAGTGTTAACTGAGGGAACAAAATTGATAACATTACCAAAGTAACGGACGACATTATCGTATTATACATTTTTCATCTTATAGAACATATATTAATCACAAATTATAGGTTTAGTTTCACAACTTTCCTTATTCGTGAAATAGAATTACCACTGTAATGATTCAAATAATAAGAATTAATGAGGGAGGAAATCTATACTAGTGCGTATGTCAAAACTCACAGCAATATTGTCCTTCTTCATCTATTTGTTCATGTAATATGATTAAATTTAGTTTTCTTACAACGTAGTTTACATGTGTCAAAGTTCATTTATTGTAATAATGTGTTGATGGTGTAAAAGTGTTTAAGATACTATTTATAATATTATTCTATATATTCATATAATTTTCGTTTCGTATACTCCTGTTTTTTTGTAAATACAGCCTGTATTGTTTTGTTTCAGTTGAAAAAAGCTTTATATTTTTAAAAATATCTGGTACATTATGTAAATATCGCAGTATCAAAATGCTCACCAAACTTATTAAAATCCTGCTATATCGCTAGCTTTGATCTAGATGATGGAAGTGATTTTTATTAAAGATAAGGCAAAATACTTTTTATGCGTTGACTTTGATGTTAATGACCCCATTCAAACAGAACACTAATACAAACTTAAATTGCAATATGAATCTTCACCGTTGATAAAATATTATTTATTGGTATAAACGAAGAATGTTATAATGTGCATGGATATGGATTACGTTGACATATATGTCCAGTAAATGACACAAGTCATACTTAACATGAAGGAAAATGTTTAATTGAACTTAAAGTGTAACATGAATCTTCACGGTTGGTTAAATATTGAATTAATACATTTGGCGAAAACAAACAAACAAAATGTTACCACGTGCACACATAAAGATCGTTGTATTTACCTTGAAATCAATATTTCTGAATTTACATGTAACTTAATTGATTCAACAATTAGTGGGTTGATATTGTATTGACAAAAATGCATGTTTTGTTGGCGTTAGGTCACTTTGCATATGTGCATGAACATCATATAACGTTTGATTCGCTTATCACTTGTAAATAAAAATGATGAAAAACAGAAGTGTTGATAAACACACGGCGTGAATCCAAATTTGATAATTTACATTGCTTTATAAATGCAAATAAATCAAACAAGACATAACACACACTTATGCAATATATAACTAATGATATGCATCAACTATTTTCATTAATCAGTTTGAATTGATATTTAGCAGTAAAGGTGTTACTGACATTAAATCAGATCTATGATGTGTTGCAGACGACCGGCAGACGATATATTGGTATTTCTAATGTTGTGTAATCTGTAGGAGGATAACAGATATACACGCACGTGCCATGAACACATATCTTAAATAAAATCTTCACCATTTTTAAAAAGGTGGATTCTGCTTAAGTCGGTCCTAAGGGTGTGGACGATGTTTTTCCGGTACCGTCCATGAACAAGCTTAATCAAATCGAACCTGCAACATTTCAATTTTGTCGTTTTGGACATTCTTTTTTTAAAACAAATAATACAGGATCGCCGATAATTTCTTATTCATTTTCAGTATGTTAAGTTATCAAAATGAAATTGATGAAATTACAAAGTGCCGTTTAATGATGGTTTGATAGAACATATGTAATGATTATTCATGTGGACTCGAACTAATAAAAGTGTTTTTAAAAACAATCAGGGTAGCTAGCAGTCTACAAAGTTAACAAACATTGTATATTTTTGTTACTTTCAATGGATTAATTACCATTTTTATTTTTGTTAGTTTCAATGGATTGATTACCATTTTAACTACAGAGTGTATTTTTATAACAAGGTACGCATTTCTTAATTATTTCAAGACAAAATTACAGAGTTAACAAGACGGTAAATATTGGCATAATATAGATTAATGAGTAAGGAATTATATAACATTTATTTCTCTAAGACATTCTAAACATAGCTAACGTGGTTAATTGCTGTTCACATCAATTTCCTTTCCTAATTTGAAGGCTTGATTGGGAAGTTAGTCCTCGTGGACCTGTTTCTAAAAGATGATACTTGAACTGCAAAAGAAAACACAAAAAACAAACAAACAAAAAAATAAATAAATAAAAAAAAAACGTTGCACGTCTAGAGCATAATGTTTGAGTGATATATTCGGTGGTCATTCCGTTATTGTTCTACTGTTAAATAGTTTGTTATAATTCAGGCAAAACACTTTTGAATTAGATATTTGATTTTTAAAACAAGCAAGGTCGTGATATCATCTGATTCACAAAGTAAGGATATCTTCCGTTATAGTATTGCAGGTTTGTTAAGTCTCGTATAGTATTGACGTTCATATAATGTATATACACAACTGCTGTCGACCTGTAAATAAATTCATTTTTCTGTAATAAAGAAATTTTGCGGTATTATAAATTCGTGATAAAGATTCTTGTCAGGTTATATGACCGTACATAAACGGTTATTTGCAAAACAAACCGTTTATATAGAGCCATATAATAATACTATATAGACATTAAGAACAAATGTATTATAGTCGAAGTTGGACAACGTTTGAAGCTTGAAGAAAACAATATCTGTTTTTATGACATCGTTATGCATAATTATAAAAATAGACAAATTAACAAACACAATATTTAATTATGTAAATGTTCATTTTAAAAACAACAGTTGATTATTTTCAGATATATCTAACGTTCTGTTATAAGGTGCCGCATATACATTGCAAAGTACTATAATAAAAGATGAATGCAGATTGATTTTAGAAAATATTATAAATGAAAGCAGATGGTATATATCTGAAATAAGTATAAACTAAAAAAAGGCACATTTCTTTTTTCATTTTTCAAATTGGTAAATTAAACAAAAGACTTTCCATCAATAAAATTTACGTACTGCGAATTCACTTAAATTCGTGGGCATGAAATTTCGTGGTTTTATCAAAAAGGGCATTTTCGTGGGTTCTTAAATTCGTGGATTTTCGTTTTCTTGTTAAAAAAAATCAGTAACCTAATGCAAAATAATCTTAAACTTTATCGCCGAACATTTGTTTACTTACAACATGTACATATCTTTACTTGTCACACAGCGCTTGTCAATAAATTTAATCCTTGCCTCTGGGCATAACTAATATACTATAGTAGCACAGTTACTGCCGATAATTGACTGCAATTAACACATGTATGTTACATGATAATTATGCACCTCCATTGGACACACTGCCCCTGTAATTCGCCGATGTAAACATCGCATAATTTATACGACACCTGACAGGTTTTAACCAGCGAGTTTAAAAGTTTACACCCTGAATTGGTCTTAACATATTTGATAGTAACTACACGCAACGTCACAGCGACTGTGTAAATTTACATGCATATAAATTAATCTCGGTAAATAACACGAGTATGTGTGGATCTTGTAAAAGTCGGTGGCGTCTTTGATGTTGACGGAATAGCATTCGCACAAATACAGATTAAAATTCATATAAACTGGATCATTTAAAACGACAAAGGAATGTACAATAAATCTGTTTTAGCGATCGTATTTTTTTTATAGTTTTGTGTACTTACGACATTAATATCAAAGACTTTTTTTTAATAATTAAGAGCAAACTGACAATTTTTATTAGTGCTAATTATTGCACTGCCTGGGTTCCCATATTTACTCGATTATGTCAAGTATTCTTGTTGACACATTCAAGTCCTAGTAGACTACAACGATCAAGTACGTATATGCGACATTTGCGACAGTAAATTGAGGACATATAATCGAGTTTTCTTTCAAGTTTCTTAAATATTGTAAACGGATTTAATAAGTCACTAACCTGATTATCTGTCTGTATATACATCCATTTCACGAAATATCGGCCGGAAAAGAGCCGACGCATGTTTGTAATATATAGAACAAAGACTGGGTAAGAAGTATTTGTTGGGATAAAAGTTCGTGGGATCTTAAATTCGTGGATTGACCTACCCACGAAAACCACGAAAATTCGTGCCCCACGAATAATAATGATTTTACAGTACTCAGGAAAAAGTATTTTTGGAAACTTTTGCGTTTGTATGCAAATGTTGATAACCTGAAACAAACGTTGTCTGTATACAAATATGGTTTTCAAAGTTCTATATCTTGTTACTCTTTGTACGTGTTAAAAGGAACAGTTTTCAGCTAACACATTTCGTCTGAGACAAACACGTTGACAAAACATGTCGCATTATTCATGACAAAAATAGATCAATCTGGAAAAAAATGAACCTAATGCCTAACCTTAAATTATACTATTGCTTTTATTATTAATATATAAATACTAAGTGTATAAAGAAAACAGTTAATTAAAGTAAAGGTTTACAGGTCTATATTAACTTAAATGATGTTAAACGCTCAATCTGAACATTATTACAACATGAACAATAAATATAAGTTATCATTCGGTATAGACATATCTTGAATGAACCTAAATAAAGCCTATGATGATAATGAGATTCAAAACAAATTACTTATTTTTGAAGCAAGTTATGTGATACCCTATATAAACGACAACGAATATTTCTTTAAATAAAAACATGTAATAAAAAAAGAAAACGCCGAACATTTAATATTGCAAACTTATCGTATGACTGGTTGTTTATATTTTGCGTTATCTAAAAAAAATAAGTTCATGGCAAACATTCGACGTCATGTGATAAAATATAATATGGGGCAAATAATTCACTAAGAGTAAAATTGATATTGTATATTAATATTATTGGACTGTCTATTAAGTAATATAATTTAATGTTGCCCGTTTGAGACATTTTTGTCTAGCAAAATACATTAGTACGAAGCTAGGAGATTGCAGTCCAGCTTTATTCCTTCAACAAGAACATAAACGTTATGTTAGTACGTGCAAATAAAAATAAAAAGATTAAGTTTGTACATAAAAGACTAAAACGTGTTAACCTTCCGAGCTGTAAAGCAAAATATATCGCTCTTTCCGTAACGTTTCTGATAAATTCCTCAATAAAACTACCAATTATTGCTGTAGAAACAAACATATGTTGTGTTAGATTGTATCAAAAATCCGGTGTCATTGTAGTACATACTGAGAAAACCAACAACATACCTTTCAGAATAATTATCTTAATGCTATCTCATATCACATTATTAAAATTACTAAAGGATCGTAGAGATGGCATTGCTTGGTTGTTTGTTTTCGTTGCATTATACGAGTGACAGAAAAATTATTTGACAATATCATAATGTAAGCATGCACTATGAGCGGCATTTAATGAGGGGCAAGTGATTTGAAGTAAGCAAGTTATTTATTTTAAAAATATTATTATTTTACTATTAATAAATAAATAAATGATTAAAGCAAATAACAAAGCATTGGAAATAAAACCAAATTGGCAATAAAATCTAGAATAATTATGCACATATGACGTCAAATTTTTAAATTATAAATTGAAATATATTTTTCAGCACTTCTTTTTCAGATACCGTTTGAGAGTGTGTTGAATATACACCAGAAAGAACAGAAAATGAATGAACTTCTTTTCTTACATTAAACATTGAATAATATCTTTCGAATACTTAAGTAAAAAAACGAAACTATAACCTGTGTCTCATGAATTGTTTGTTTAGAATTTAATCAAGACCCATGTGTAACTGATCTTTTTATTGCTATATGCCATTTTGGAACAGGTCCTATCGTTATTTTAGTTCCAATTTGACAGCTGTATTACAAAGTCCTAGTTAACATTTGGCATAATAACCTTTATTTTATCAGTTTGAAAGATTTATTGTATGTTTTAACACATAACATAGGAAGTACATCATTATGTCAAACATTATAAAGTTATCGGTGTAAATCCAAGAAGTTTTTGTTCATCTTTCATTCCTCACCTGTTCACTCTTTAATCACCTGTTATTTGTAGGTTTTCAGTATATTGTTTATTGTCATGCAAATTCGTACAAGGTAGCCTTATATATAGTAAGAATTCCGCAGAAATATTTTATTCCTAGCATTAAGAGAAATACTGTCTGTTCTATAGTTTATGTAATTTTCTAGAATGTATATTTTCATTACTGTCAACAGTAAAGCTTCCAGGAATAAGAAAATATATACATCTAGTATTATCATGTATTTATTTTACATGAATCTAATTAACATCATACAGCACAAATGATACCTTATACGAACCTAAAGGAAATAACAATTCGATGATTTGGGATCTCATGGGAAATAGGAAACCGAACAACTTTAGATACGCGAATACGAAAATCAAATTATAATGCAATAACTTTGATAACTATTGGCGCACGTTAGGAATAATTCAAATGAGTTTAGAAAAACGTTCAATCCAATTTCTGTTTAATTTGATATATCAAAGCTAAATGTGATATGTTTTTCGTCCTTTTATTTATTTATTATTTTTGTTAAATTCATTTATTTATTTATTATTTATGTTTATGTTATTTGTTCATGTTAATTTTATCTAAAATTAAGATTTACCTTCTTATATCTCTTTGTTTTAACGATACTCTAGTAAGATCAAAACCCCTTTTATCTAAATCAATTCATCCATTGCATTCACAGGGACGTGTTATCCTGTCTGTACTCTGTTTGCTGGTTACATAGCTGAAAACGGTTTGATACATAGTTTTTGCAGGAATTGTCTCAAATTAGAGCTGGCGTATTCCTTTTCGAATATCAAGACTGCAAATGGTAATAAGTTAAATAACTGCTGACAGAATGATAGATATTGTCAGACAGTTTATCGATAAACCAATTACTATGTTGTTGTCCTACTGCTAGAGAATATGGATAATTCAGACAAAATACAAAGTAAAGCTTCATGTTAAAATTTGTATGATCCGTTAGATGAATTACTAGAAAAAATGTTATTCTTAGCTCAATATTTGAAAGTCAGATTTACTTTTTATAATCGTATATTGTAGATATAAAACCAATAACATAATATATGATGAGAGTAAAAACATACACAAGATATATCAACATATAAATATCGGAAGGAACATATCGCCAAATTATTGTGTGTTCCTACTGGTTTTGTGAAACGTTAATCATTACGTCTAACATCATCAATTAGTTGTGTCTCTAAAACATTTTTATTGATTCACCTGCCTTGTGTCGGTTTAAAATCCAGTAACTGTTTCTTATTTCTTTTTTATTTCTTGTGGTGTATTGCATTTATCATGATTAGTTTTTCCTGATAAAATGTACAGACCTTTTGCAATAGTCTTTTTGTCATTTATTGAAATCAAATCCTCAAATGTGTTTAATGTAAATATTTTGTTCAATCATTTCCATAGATGAAAAAAAAAAATAACAATGTCGAAGGAATCTAATTTTAACAAAGGAGGCCACCTTCTCAACGTGCATATTTTATATAAAAGTTCTTCATTCAAAGTGCTCAAACAGAATTCATGTGAATAAAATTTCAACTTTTAGTAAAATACAAATCATGTTAATATAAACTTTAAAACAGTTGCACGTGTGTTTTAAGTAGATTATAAAATTTCAATTTATGAATTACGCCCTTTGTGCGTTCTCAACAGTGTAAGACAAACATATTCATATACGATTGAGTGAATAATAAGTCTTAGATATATTAATCACACGTGTTTCGTGAGATAAACTTTGCTAAATTAGCGATGATATTATAAGCTTTGTTTGAAACTACGTGATTTCATGCAATCCTCATATTGTCGATAAATGTCTGTATTGTTAAACTTCCCGTTATCGGAAATAAAATCTTAGAAACTTGGAGCCAGAAGAAATCATCACTTGCACAAAAGCTGCTTTTTGAATTTCCGAAACACATTTATTTATACTGGTTATGTTAAGATAGTAAATTAAAAAATCAAACAATATTTATAAACTCGTTTTCCAAAAGTGATTAAAGTTAATGTTGAATACTGCTTAAGTCGGTGCTAGGGGGCCTTGACAGTAGGTTGCACTTTCCAGTACTGACCATGAACAGGCTCAATCAAACCGAGCCTGCAACATTTTCAATTCTGCCGTTTTGGACTTTCTTTAGGGATTCTATTTCTATCTATTTTCACATTTCAAAATATACTGAATACAAATAATAAGATTCTTACTAATATAATTTAACACGAAGATATTAAAGGGTTTCGTCTACGTGCCTAACATACGCAAGTTATTACTATTAAAGGTAATAAAATAGTTTTAAAATTTCCTTCCAGGAATCAAGCGGCCAGATATTTTGTCATAATTGTACTAATGACGTGAGATTTTGTAACATAGTTTTGATGTTATCATCATTATCACTGATGTTGGTTTTTATCAGTGATAAAGTATCATGGTCTGTACGAATAGATTTTAAGAATTATCATTAAGTTTACCTGGAAGTGATATAAATATACTCATCTTTCTCTCACCTGTTTAACAGTTTGTTACTTGAATAATAAATTAGATATGATCTAATTATTCCTGTATGAATGACATAATTCTTTTGAAAAATAAAGACTTAATCCAAGATTTCCTGTTATTTTGTAAAATAGTATGTGAAAATTGTATTTTCTGAAAATGAACATATACATCAGCAATTTACTAGATATATCTTTTAAAGGTTTCATTCATATTTTTTTTTCCATTTTCATGTTACAAAATAACGTAAACCATATGATACAATAATTGAATTTTCACAAAATAACTTTTATTAAATCTTGTTTTGTCATACTAGATAATTTAAAGTGGATTTAACATATAAGAGAATTAAAAAGTAAATAAATTCGACAATTCGAAAACGCTAAATGTAAGACTGTATGCATGTAGTATACTTTAAAATTCAAATTTGTTCTCCCTAGCTTTTTCGACGACTCAGTGTTTATATTCTTGAAACAAATGTCTATATTTAAGATCTAAACTATTTTTGTTTACAATTAAAATAAATATTATTTTCATTCAGACGAATGACTATAGTTTTACCTATTAAATTTAGTATTTTACGAAGTACTTGCTAGTCAAATTTTGCGTACCATTAACTAATGAGTTTATCATCTTCATTGCCGAGATTATCATAATTTCTATGAGATATATTTGCTAAATTATCATGATGCAACTGTTGCCAGTGCCTTATCTATCTTAATAGGTAGCTCAAAGATTATCATCACCTGTTTAACGCTTAAATATATTAGATTAAACATTTAGAAAATTAGTAAATAGGTTGATTAAATGCAAAGAAAATATATATTAGTGAGAGTATAATTGTCATTGAGTAAAACAAAATTCGTGTTTTATTTTATCGAATTAAATTGCATTTATAACAGTTATCTAAATCTTAAACATATTGTTAAAATGTACTCCTCAAATTGATAAACAATTTTATTCATTTCGATACGTTTTAATTGGCGATAAAGATAAAAGACAGGAAAGTAAAGGCTTTTATCAAATTCAAGTCGCATGAAATGAAATAAATGAGTAAAGTGTTATGACCAACCAAAATTAATTTGAAATTGAAATCCTCCAATAAAACAGATATCAGACTACTGAAAATAATAATGAAACATTTTGCTTTAATACAAGATATTTAAAATAATGTCTTTATATTCACCGACAACCGTCATAGACAAATATAACAATTTATTATTTCATTGTATAAAACACATAATATGGTATTAATGCGTATCTTAAACCTATGATTGCTTAGATTATTTTTCTGGATGATTATAATTACAAAGGTTTCAAAATATATTGGCAATCGGCATAATAAATATATGATCATTACATCATTTAATACTGTAACAACATTAACTGAATCAGATAAAATCTTGAAATATGGTCATACATAATTTGCAGAAATACGTTGTTATTAGTTTGAGACAAAACACTTAATTAATGATCAGGTGGTATTACATGAAATTAAGATGAAATTATGGCGCACAAGGTAATAACGTTAATTGTTTTGCATTGATAGCAATTAACTAACGTGCACATATTACATTAGATACATACCCGCAATTAGACATTTATAAGGATAATCATTGCAAAAATGACAATTTCAACATACGATTTTATGATGACATTAGAAACTAATTAAATCTGTTGTATGTTTAGAGCTCTTGAAATCATTTCTAACTAAAACAAAAATCATGCATTCTCTTTGAAGATTTGTTTCTCATTAAACAAATATTATAATAATAAACGCTTCGGTTAATTTCAATAACAAAACACAACAAATAATAATAATTGATTACAAAACAGTATACGTAATGCGTCATATTCTGATTTATTTGCATTGGTAATTTGTAAGGAAAGTATTCAATGTCATACTGGAACTTTCTTTTATCAATATGTGTTACATTGTCTTTTGCTTAAATCATCTCGACTGATACTTCTTTGATTAAAATAACGATTATATTACAATAGTATCTTAGGGAATATCGAAATAATGTTTACGTAAAATGTACATGTTAGGTACTAGATCGTTCTCTTTGAACAATAAAATTGTGTCAAACTTTACACTGTCTTATCGTGATGACTTTATACTGCAAATAGAGACCTGATGGAATATGTACATTTTTCAATGATTTTGCAGCAGTTATTATTATTATTATTATTTTTATTTTTTTTTGGACCAGTTTTTTTATAATTTTGCAATGAAAATAATTGTAGAGGAATCTTCATCGTAAAATATGTTGCCAGATCCTATCACTGTTTTATTACAGTTTTCTACAAATAACCTCGAAATAACATCGTTATACGTCCAATCTTATCTATAAATGCAATGCCACGTGGTACACCTGCTCTTCTTGATTGCAAGTCTGACTCGTTACCTTTATAAAAGGTGCATTAGAACTGCTTTTCTTGAAAATTGCTCATAATGAAACAATAAAATTATAATTAGTAATTATTACACAGCTATTTTTGGATATTGAAATTATTTTGCACAATCTGAATATGATATTATACGGAGAGGATTTTCAATTAAATACGAGTATGTATTATTAAAAATATATCATTCAAAGGAAACCTATTATGAACTTGCTTTGTTACCTACAATTGCATTATTTCTGTTTACTATTAATTTAATAAATCATACATCATATCAAATCAAGTTATGAAATAGCATTATGTTCATAATATAGTTATCGGAGTAATGAAGCTAAATGTAAATTTTTCAGTATTGTCCGTACAACATTTCTTGCCAATTACGTGTTGCGTTATCTAAATTATTTTTACAACTAAAACAAACTATTTATCGGGATTTCATATGATTAAATATATTCATAGAAAGACAATAAAGGAAAGAGAATGCAACCGGTATACAACACATGAAGGCATACATTCATTTAGCCTACGAAATCTCGTTATGAATGCAGATTGCACTTGCTTCAACTTTTTCCTGATAAAAAGCAAGAATTCAGACTTTATACCATTACGTAAAAATTGTTATCGGCTCCGACAGAGTTAACATAATAACGTTTAATGGACATGTTTAAGAAGTTTGAATACGTGCTTCGAGTATACTTGACAAATTTATATGCATCTTTCTGATACGATTGTATTTGTTTTGATGTTTACTTTTTGTCTGTACAGACTGAATAAATAAGATATAACTAGTTTTGTCTCTCAATAAATTGCACTATTGTTATACTTGCATTACTTTCATCAAACGAAAGTGTTACTATTTGTATTTATTTATTTATTCCCTCGCTTTTTTCAAAGAAAACGTTAAAGTTTTTTATGCTAAGCAGGGTGGGGCATTCTCTTTATCATTTAAGTGATCCCAGCGGGAGGCTTTTGTAATATGGTTTGCAAAATTGCTACACTTGCTAGATGTAAATAATTGAGTTGCAATAAATGAAACTTGTTCTATCCAGCTAGACAGACATTTATTACATAAAGTTTTTCACCAAATTAATGATATTTAGCTAGACTGTTGCAAATAAAACGTCGAGCTTTTAATACGCCAATGGGTTGTCGTTAATTGTTAAAATAACAAATATTATCCCAATCTGTTACTTTTTTATCTAAATCCAGAACGAATACAATACCAAATATCACAAAATAGGCGAGACTTGAAGCCGACATAAAGGTATGTCTTATACATGAAAAAAAAACAAAACTGTCAGTGTTTGTTTCAAATTGTTTGTTTGATTGTTGGTTGATTGGTTGGTTGGTTGTATGTTTGGTTGGTTGGATGGTAATATTTTAGATACCAGCGTTCTAGTGGAAGAAGACCGCAAGCGAACCCCTCCCTCCTGCATTATTTCAGACACAAGACAGGACAGTAAACAGCACGTGATCACATTCGTATCATCAAACTATTGTCAGGTTTGATAAATACACGCCTTTGTGTATTTATTGATAAAAATAGGTTAGCAATCTACCTAGAAAGTCTATCTCATCACAGGAGACTGTTTTAATAGCTAAAATCGTTTTAGAATGCACATATTTAATTGACGTTGTTAGAAAATTAAAAGTAATCATTAAGTCGTAAAAGTCATTGTTTTTAACAGCCTGTAAGATAAACGATAATAAAGTTTCTAGTGCTTGTATATGCTGGTAATTGCATATAAAAAATTGATCATAAAGATATGAGAGCAAGAAATAATATTTCAAGAGTTAGTTTCGTTTTTTAAACCTTCAATATGATATATCCTTATTATAAACAGACAACGTTTTGCATATACTATTTTCATGTTTAATACGCAAATTAAACACTATTGTGATTTAGAATTTATCACCTTATTTTAGTCAATCAAACAGCTCAGGTAATAGTTATGATATCAAAATAAAAGCACGCGAAATTAAATAAATGATACGGCTTTAAACTATCTTTATTATGTTTTTAATACTTCAGATGGACATAAACGTTCTGAATATCACCAGATTATGAATATAAGATTTGAACTTAAAAGATAATTGATAGTCATAAATTTATTAACAACGGCATCTGAAAATCTTATTAACAATGATTAAACGAGTGAATGTATTGTATATTGAATTGTCTATAAATTTCCGTCTGAAACACGACGCTAAAGTTCAATGCATATAACTACATGTAGTTGTAAATGAGACAATTTGTTGTTGGTGTATGAATTTTGTTTACTATTCAATGTGAGTTGTATTTTTGTTACTTTCTATTAATGAATAGAATAAATGCAGAATATAACAAATGCTTTCAGTTTAAACATACTAGTATTTTGTTTTCAAACGTACAATAATGAAAAAACAAAATACAATGCCGAAAAATGACCGTACATGTATAGAGGTCCTTTCCTAAAATAGAGTATGGATCTACTCAGGTGCCTGTTTGCAATTTAAATAGTGCAAGGAGGGGCATCTTGGGTATTTGTGAACCAGCTAGAAAGTAGTTGCAGCTTGTTTTGCTTTACTGTGTTATTGTTTATAAAGAATATTAATTTGTGGTTTCTCATATAAAAATTGAATAGAGAAAATTTGAATGTTCACATGTTGTGAAAGTTTAGCATATCTCATTCTGGGACAGACATGAGTTATCTATAATCATTGAAAGATAGCATAAGCAATTTTGTTAAGAATAATTTACATTTGTTAAATCAACGACACAACACGGTTTTACATTTTGTTTATATTTCGATTACTTTAACTGCTCACAAAAGTCTATTTTTGTCCTTACAGGATACGCATATCTTCACCAAATAGTAGAGTAACAACACGGTAATTATTGAAATAATTGAGACGAATGAGCAAGGAATTTTACAAAACTTATTTCCCTACTTAATAATCATTAACAGTCAAAACATAGGTCATTAGTTTAATTGCTGTTCACATCAATTTCTTCTCTAATTTTAGAAATAACTTACTAATATAACTGAATATAAAATTTTACAGGATCGCCTACATGTGTGAGTGATATATTTGGTTTTCGTTTTTTTTTCAAATTGTGTTTCACACTCTTTCACAAATTAATTATCATTATCAAAAAGCCCAAGCAAGATTATGTTATCATTCACAATTAAAGCCTGCCGTTATGTTCATATTCATTATCTAAATAAAACAATAATTGCAGCTTGGATAAAACAATAGATAGTTTATAATGATGAAAAAAGTTTAAGAACAATAAAATTGTTCTATCATAGAATTAATGTCATAATCATAGTAACCAGGTTAACGCTCATTTTCGATTCAAATGTACGTTTAAAGAAACCAACGGTACAATTTAAGATATTGCTTACCAATTTCATCGATGTCAAACTACTATCTACAATAAAATGAAATTAAGTTCTACTTTAATTCTACTTTAATTGACACACAAAGGAACTACAATTATGTGAACTAAAATGTCTTCCAGGTTCACAGCTGAAATTATTTAACAATAAATAACACTGAATCGAACTTAACAATGTCCAACTTTTGATATGATAAAAAATATAAACTAAAACAATACATGTTTATCTGTATGAAGCTTCTTCAGTTGTTTTCACACTTTACTACCAATGATTCATTTTTATTGAATTTGTCGGCTAAAAAAATACACATACATGTAAATGCAACTAAAACAAATCAGGGCTTTTTATGTTTTTGAAAAACCTTTAAATCAGAAAAAGTATGGTTTGATAACCTTGAAAGTCTTTATTGAAATGGTGACACAGGAAGCTTTACAGAGAGTCTTTTTTATAAATTTCATAGGATATAATTATGGAAATAATGAAACAGAATCTCGTGGGGAATCATTATTTGAACAATCTGAAATTATATCCACAAAATCAAATTATACTGCAATACTAAGTACAACAATGTGCGTATGTGGTGAATTATAAAGAAAAAAATAACATATTTTATGCTTGCATATTCAAGTTTTTTAAATAAAAATGGATCGTCAAAATGATTACACAGTGAAACCTCAATATGTTCTCATGCTCTATAAAGCAATTTTAATATTTTAAAAAGACAGAATACTTCTGATTCATTAAAGGACACTAAGTTCTAAAATGTGGGTCGTTATTTAAAAAACAATGTAAGTGATTTAGTTACACTTTGGAGGAGTCCCAGGATCTTACGAGATAAGATTAGTACACTACTCAGAAATATATCACAATAAAAATATATTTTGTTTATTATATACACGAGGCTTAACATAAAAATTTGGAAACGTTGAGGGATCGATCGGAATTAGCATTTTCATTGTCTATGGGTTGTATGCAATATACTGTCATGTCCATGCCAGGGAGCACTGGCTTAAAAAGAACATCCGACTAAAACTTCTACCAAACAGACAAGTTAGTGTCTTATAAATTTGTGTAATCTTAGATGGTCTTTATCCAGTTTGGGAACATGTTCTGTATAATACATATTTTGTATCGTGACTGCTTGTTAAATTACAAGCTCTGCATTATTTTGGTAAGAATTGAATTAAATAAGAACGAGCGTATTCCTTCTGGAGTATGGTAATAAGTTAAATAACTACTGTCAGAATGATAGATATTGTCAGACAGTTTATCGATAAACCAATTACTCTGTTGTTGCCCCACTGTTAGAGAATATGGATAATTCAGACAGAATACAAAGTAAAGCTTCGTGTTGAAATTTGTATGATCCAATAGATGAATTACTAGAAAAATATTATTCTTAGCTCAATATTTGAAACTCAGATTTACATTTTATAAGCGTTCATTGTAGATATAAAACACATAACGTGATATATGATGAGAGTAAAAAACAAACACAAGATAAATCAACATATAACTATCGGAAGGAACATATCGCCAAATTATTGTGTGTTCTTACAGATTTTGTGAAACGTTAATCATTACGTCTAACATCATCAATTAGTTGTGTCACTAAAACATTTTTTATTGATTCACCTGTTTAGTGTTGGTTTAAAATCCAGTAACTGTTTCTTATTTCTTATGTTTTTTTTTCTTGTGATGTGTTGCATTTATCATTATTAGTTTTTTTCTTGAACAAATGTACAGACTTGTTTACAATAACGTCGTTGTCATTTATTGATATCAAATCATCAAATGTCTTTCGTGGCAAAACGGTTTCCATAGAGAAAAGAAAATGACAATATCAAATAAAAATAAAAGGAATCTAGTTTTAATAAAAGAGGCCACCACTTAACGTGCATATTTTATACAAATGTTTTTCATTTTAAGTGCTCATACAGTGTTCATGGGACTAAATTTCAACTTTTAGTAAAATACAAACCATGTTTTAAATATAAACATTTTCACGTTTGTTAAATGTAGATTATAAAATTTTGATTTTCCATGACGAAGCAGAGAATTACGTCATACAGCGTTAACAGTGTATAAGTCAAACATATTCATATATGTTTGCGTGGACATTTTCTCAGACATATACATCAAATGTGTTTCATGAGATAAACTTTGCTATATATGCGATGTTATTATAAGCTTTGTTTGAAACTACGTGAGTTCATGCAATCCTCATATTGTTGATAAATGCCTCTATTGAAGAACTTCCCCTTATCTGCAATAAAATCTTAGAAAATGGGAGCCAGAAAACAATCATAATTGCGCAAAACTTTTTTTAAAATCTCCGAAACACATTATCTTCCTGGTAATGTTAGGATAGTTTGAAAATCATGCACTATTTATAAAATAGAGAGAAATGTTTAAAAGTTATTTAAGTTGATTGCACATATCAAAATCTACTGAATACAAGAGTGATAAAATAATAACGGACTGGATTTAATTTAACACAAATTTAATGATGCGTCTACGTGCCTAACATATGCAAGTGTCTTTTATTTATGGTTAATAAATAGTTTTAAAATTTCTTTCCAGGAATCAATCGGCTAGATATTTTGTCATAATTGTGCTAATTACGTGTGAGATTTTGATACAAAGTTTTGATGTTATCATCATTAGAACTGATGTTGGTCTTTACGAATAGATTTCAAAACTTATGCTAAGTTGAACCTCACCAATTAGCCTGGATGTGGTACAAAGATATTTTATAACAAGTGTGTGTAAAATGTATTTTCTGAGAAAAAAAACACTCACATATATATTACCGTATATTTACTAAATGTTTCATTCACAATTTCGTTCACGTTTTATGCTATTTTGAAAATAGCAAACATCAATTAATTTAATAGTTGAACATTTCAAAGAATAATTTGTTTAAGTCTAGTTTTGTCATACTAGCTTATTTAAAATGGATTAAACATCTAAGTGAAATAAACGTGAACAAATTAGACATCTACAAAAACGCTATATGTATAACTAAATGCATGTAGTAAAATTTAAATGTTATATAACAACTTGAGGAACACAACACTTACAAACTTGCTTGCATGATTTCAGTCGGCCATATTCCCTAGCCACGAATGATAACTAACTCCCTGTTTCCCTGCCTAAAATTCCACCAAATTATTCCCCTTTTAAATGAACTCAAAGAAGGGACCTTTTTAAAAGACTTTGTATCTATTTATTCGATTTTTTGTCAAGAAACGGACAATTTTTTCCTTTCCTTTGTATAATTTGCTTTCTATCTATATATGGTTCCTATGGTAAACATATGAGTTTTGATGGTAAACAAATGAATTTTCTGAACCGAAAGTAATCTAACACACAGCGCTGCTGTCATCACATGTAAACAATACATTAAATCGGTAAGAATATTGAGATATTTGTTTGACTGTCTGTTGCAAATGCAAAATATTAATATGGAAAACAACTATGTGTAGTTTATGTGTATTGTTTTAACGTGTTTGTCTGATATTTTAGTTGAAAAAGTCATGTACACTAAGTGTCGCTTCATAGCATGTGAACGGTAACTGATCGAGATATGGCAAAGCGCATGCTCGCGCACTGTCTTCCGCTCGATCGAAATACTGCATATACATATAGCGAAAGTTCGGAAGTTGGCATAAGGAGAACACTATGAAAAAAACATCTATTATCTTACCTCATACAACAAAACTATGCCGTACACATGTTCAATGTCGACGGCAAAATAAATGAAAACTGAATATGTACACTTTATTCCACTTTTACACGAACAGTAAGAAAACTCTTATGGCTTGTTGATAATGATTTAATCATTAAGTCAACCTTTTCAATATGGAATGAATTATGATTACTTATTGAAAAAACAGTAAAAGAACTAAGAAACTAAACACTATTAGTTCTCAGTACATTTTTTCAGCGCCATAACAAAAAGACGACTCATTATTTTTAGTCTTGAAACAAATGTTTACATTTAAGATCTAAACTATTTTTGTTTACAATTTAAAATAAATATTATTAAGTTATTTTCCTTCAGAGGCATAACTATAGTTTTACATATTGAATTTAGTATTTAACTACGTACTTGCTAGCCTAATTGTGCATAAAATTTACTAATGAGTTTATCATCTTCATTGCCAAGCTTATCATAATTTTTGTGAGATATATTTTATATTTACTAAATTACCATGATTCAACAGTTGCCATTGCCTTATCTTTCTTAATAAGTAACTAAAAGATTATCATCACCTGTTTAGCGCTTAAATATATTAGATTAAACATTTAGAAAATAAGTAATTAGGTTGATTAAATGCAAAGAAAATACATATTGGCGATAGTATATTTGTAATTGAGTAAAACCAATTCATGTTCTATTTTATCGAATGTAATTGCATTTATAACATTTATCTAAATCTTAAACATATTGTTAAAATATACTTCTCAAATTGATAAACAATTTAATTCATGTCGATACGTTTTAATTGGTGACAAAGATAATAGACAGGAAAGTAAAGGCTTTTATCAAATTCAAGTCGCATGAAATATAATAAATGAGTAAAGAGTTATGACCAACCAAAATAAATTTGAAATTGAAATCCTCCAATAAAACAGATATCATACTACGGAAAATAATAATGAAACATTTTGCTTTAATATAAGATGTTTAAAATAATGTCTTTCTATTCACCGACAACCGTCATAGACAAATATAACAATTTATCAGTTCATTGTATAAAACACATAGTATGGTATTAATGCGTATCTTAAACCTATGATTGCTAAGATAACTTTTCTGGATGATGAAAATTACAAAGGTTTCAAAATATATTGGCAATCGGCATGATAAATATATGATCATTACATCATTTAATACTGTAACATCCTTTACTGAATCAGATAAATCTTGACATTTGATCATACATAATGTGCAGAAATACGGTATAATTAGTTTGAGACAAAACACTAAATTAATGATCAGGTGGTATTACATGAAATTAAGATGAAATTATGGCGCACATGGTAATAACGGTAATTGTTTTGAATTTAAAGCAATTAACTAACGTGCACATATTAATTCACGTTAACATATTATATTAGATACATACCCGCAATTAGACATTTATAAGGATAATCATTGCAAAAATGACAATTTCAACAAACGATTTTATGATGACATTAGAAACTAATTAAATCTGTTGTATGTTTAGAGCTCTTGAAATCATTTCTAACTAAGACAATAATCATGCATTCTCTTTGAAGATTTGTTTCTTATTAAACAAATATTATAATAATGAAAGCTTCGGTTAATTTCAATAACAAAACACAACAAATAATAATAATTGATTACAAAACAGTATAAGTAATGCGTCATATTCTGATTTATTTGCATTTGTAATTTGTAAGGAAAGTATTCGATGTCATACTGGAACTTTCTTTTATCAATATGTGTTACATTGTCTTGTCTTTTGCTTAAATCATATTAACTGATATTTCTTTGATTGAAATAACGATTACAGAACAATAGTATCTTAGTTTGTTAGGGAAGATCGAAATAATGTTTACCTTAAATGTACATGTTAGGTACTAGATCGTTCTCTCTGAACAATAAAATTGTGTCAAACTTTTACACTGCCTGATCGTGATGAATTTATACTGCAAATAGAGACCTGTTGGATTATGTACATTTTTCAATGATTTTGCAGCAGTTACTATTCTTTTTTTTTGACCAATTTTTTTTTATAATTTTGCAATTGTGGAGGAATCTTCATCGTAAAATATGTAGCCAGATCCTATGACTGTTTTATTACAGTTTTCTACAAATAAACTCGAAATTACACCGTTATACGTCCAATCTTATCTATAAATGCAATGCCACGTGGTACACCTGTTCTACATCGGATTAATTGCAAGTCTGTCTCATTTAGATTACCTTTATAAAAGGTGCATTAGAACAGCTTTTCTTGAAAATTGCTCTGAATGAAACAATAAATTATAACTAGTAATTATAACACAGCTATTTTTGGATATTGAAATTATTTTGCACATTCAATCTGAATTTGATATTATACAATACTTAAAAGATAAGTTGACAGTTGCAAGTTAATTTTAAAAATCTATTTTCACCAACACATGACAGCATTGTTAACATTAATTAAACGAGCAAATTATTAGTTTGTGGTTTCTAAAATAAAAAATGAATAGCTAAAATATGAAGGTTCACATGCTGTGAAGGTTTACAATATCTCATTCTGATACAGATGTGAGATATTTATAATCATTGAAAGGTAGCATAATAAATATTGTTAAGAATCATTTGCATCATTAGTTTCGTTACATCCACAACATAACACTTTCTTTTTCTCCATTTTGTTTATGTTTCGATTACTTTGATTGCTCACATAATTCTACTTTATCTTATAGCATACGCATGTCTTCACTTAATAATATAGACACGGTAATGATTGAAATTATAGTGATTAATCAGCAAGGAATTTCACAAAACTTATTTCCCTACTAAGTTATCATTGACATTCAAAACATAGTTCATTAGGTCAATCGTTGTTCACATCAATTTCCTCTTCTAATTTTAAACTAAATTGATGAATAACTTTTTGTTAACCTGTATACATGTATATATAAGATTATTATATTATTATAGGGTAATGACCGCCTTGAAGTTTGCATGATGTATTCGATTTTCTGTTGTTATTTTTATAATTTCATAATTACATGATTTTCAATGCTGTTTTATCACTGTATTAATTATTTTCAAAGATCACCTTAAGATTACTTAGAGATGACAGTGCTTTTGTGTTTGCTTGTCATTGTATTATAAGATTTACTGAAAAAATGTTGCCGATAATTTAAATTCAATCATGGATTATGAGCGGGCGAAAATTTGAAAACCAAAAATGCCATCCTTAAAACAATAAAGGAAGCACAGGAAACTTTACAGATAGTACAACTTTATCATTAACCTCTAAGGAAATATGGAAATAATGGAAAAGAATCTCGATGGAATAGATCATTTGAACAATCTGAAATTATATCCACAAAATCAAATTATACTGCATTACTAAGTACAACAATGGGCGTATGTTGTGAATAATAACAATTGGTGTCAAAGAAAGAAATAACATACTTTATGCTTACATATTCAAGTTTCTTAAATATAAAACTTAAGAAGGATCATCAAAATGAGCATACAGTGAAACCTCAATATTTTTTCATGTTCTAAAGCAATTCTAATATTCTAAAAAAACAGAATACTTCTGATTCATTAAAGGGTAGTAAGTTCTAAAATGTTGGTCGTTATTTAAAATACAGCGTAAGTGATTTAGTTACACTTTGGAGGAGCCCCAGGATCCTACGCGATAAGTTTAATACACTACTCAGAAATATATCACAATAAAATGTTTTGTTTAGGCTGAACAAAAAATTTGGAAACGTTGAAGGCTTGATCGGATTTAGCCTTTAAATGGTCTTTGGGTTGTACATAATCTACTGTCATGTCCATGCCAGGGAGCACTGGCTTCAAGGAAGTGTCTTATAAATTTTGTGTAATCTTAGATAGTCTTAATTCAGTGAGGGAACATGTTCAGTAAAATGCATATTTTGTATCGTGACTGCTTGTTAAATTAATAGTTCTGCATAATTTTGGTAAGAATTGTCTTAAATCACAACTAGCGTATTCCTTCTAGAGTATCGAGACTGTGAATGTTAATAAGTTAAATAACTATTGACAGAATGATAGATATTGTCAGACAGTTTATCGATAAACCAATTACTCTGTTGTTGCCCTACTGCTAGAGAATATGGATAATTCAGACAGAATACAAAGTAAAGCTTCGTGTTGAAATTTGCATGATCGTATAGATCAATTAACAGAAAAAAATATTATTTTTAGCTCAATATTTGAAACTCAGATATACATTTTATTGTAGCTATAAATCACTAAAACATGATATATGATGCGAGTAAAATGTAAAAAAAATCAACATATAATTATCGGACGGAACATATCACCAAATATTTTGTGTTATTAAAGATTTTGTGAAACGTTAATCATTACGTCTAACATTATCAATGTGTTGTGTCACTAAAACATTTTTATTGATTCACCTTCTTTGTGTCAGTTTAAAATTCAGTAACTGTTTCTTATGTTTTTTTCTTGTGGTGTATTGCAATTATCATTATTAGTTTTTCTTGATAAAATGTACAGACTTTTTACTATAACCTTTTTGTCATTTATTGATATCAAATAGAGAGAAATAATTAACGCTAAAGGAAGTCCAAAACGAGAAAATTGTAAATGTGGCAGGCTCGGTTGGATTGAGTCAGTTCATGGACGGTAATGGAAAGTGCAAGTTACAGTCCACGCCCCCAATGTTGATCAAGGTACCTATATTTTTTAAACGATTGCCATGCATGAAAAGAAAATGACCATGTCAACGTGCATATTGTATACACATATTTTTCATTTAAAGTGCTCATACAGTGTTCATGGGTTTAAATTCCAACTTTTAGTAAAATACAAACCATGTTTATAATTTAAATATTTTCACGTTTGTTAAATGTAGAATATACAATTTTGATTTCCGAATGACGAAGCAGCGAATTACGTCATACAGCGTTCACAGTGTAAGACAAACATATTCCTATCCGTTTGCGGGAATAATTAGTTTTTCTCAGATGTATACATCAAATGTGTTTCATGAGATAAACTTTGCTAAATCAGCGATGTTATTATAAGCTTTGTTTGAAACTACGTGATTTCATGCAATCCTCATACTGTTGATAATGCCTCTATTAAAGAACTTCTCTTTATCGGCAATAAAATTTTAGAAACTTGGAACCAGAAAAAAATCATAACTTTCACAAAACCCGTTATTTAAATCTCCGTAATACATTATTTTCCTGCCGTGGTTATGTTAAGATAGATTATAAGAAACAAAGACAACCATACAATATTTATAACTCGTTTTAAAAAGTAAATTTAATTAACTGCGCATTTCAAAATTTACTGAAAACATATGATAAGAAGGATTCTAACCGATAACATTTAACACATTTAAAGGTTTCGTCTACGTGCCTAAAATACGCAAGTTATTATTAATGGTAAATAAATAGTTTTAAAATTTCTTTCCATGAATCAACTGGCCAGATATTAAGTCAGGATTGTGCTATTTCGAGAATTTGCTACATAGTATTGATGTTATTATCATTAGGACTGATACCGGTTTTTATCATTGATGAAGTATCATGGTCTGTACAAATCCATTAAAAAAATTATCGTTTAGTTTAACCTCACAAATTAGACTGGAAATGGTATTAAGATACATTCTCTCACATGTTTAACACCTTGTTCTTAATATTCCTGTATGAATGACATATATCTTTTAAAAAATAAAGACTCAATCCAAGATTTCCTGTTATTTTGTAAAATAGTTTGTGAAAAATGTATTTTCTGAAAAAACACCAAAAAAAACACATACATCAGAAATTTACTAGATATATCTATTTAAGGTTTCATTCACGGTTTCCTCCCATTTTTTGTTAGAAATAAGCGTGAATCAAATGATATTAAAGTTGAATTTATCAAAGAATAATTTGTATTAAGTCTGGTTTTCCTTCAGACGTTTAACTATAGTTTTGCATTTAACTACGTACTTGCTAGCCTAATTGTGCATATTATTAACTAATGAGTTTATCATCTTCATTGCCGAGCTTATCATGATTTCTGTGAGATATATTTACTAAATTACCATGATGCAACAGTTGCCAGTGCCTTATCTATCTTAATAGGTAACTAAAAGATTATCATCACCTGTTTAGCGCTTAAATATATTAGATTAAACATTTAGGAAAAAAGTAATTAGGTTGATTAAATGCAAAGAAAATATATATTAGTGAGAATGTTATTGTCATTGAGTAAAACAAATTCGTGTTCTATTTTTAATTATCGAATTTAATTGCACTGAATATCATACCTATTGTTAAAATATAACTCTCGAATTGATAAATAATTTTATTCATTTCGATACTTTTTTATCTGCGATAAAGATAATAGACAGGAAAGTAAAAGCTTTTATCAAATTCAAGTCGCATGAAATGAAATAAATGAGTAAAGTGTTATGACCAACCAAAATTAATTTGAAATTGTAATCCTCCAATTAAACAGATATCAGACTACTGTAAGTAATAATTAAACATTTTGCTTTAATATAAGATATTTAAAATAATGTCTTTCTTCTATTCACCGACAACAGTCATAGACAAATATAACAATTTATTATTTCATTGTACAGAACACAGAATATGGTATTAATTCGTATCTCAAACCCATGATTGCTAAGTTAATTTTTCTGGATGATTATAATTACAAAGGTTTCAAAATATATTGGCAATCGGCGTGAAAAATATATGATCATTATAAATAAATAATACTTAATCGTGTAGCAGCATCCCTGACTGAATCAAATAAAATTTTGAAATATGATCATAAATAATTTGCAGAAATATGATGTAATTAGCTTAAGACAAAACATTTAATTAATGATCATGTGGTATTACATGAAATTAAGATGAAATTATAGCGCACATGGTAATAACGTTAATTGTTTTGCATTGGTAGCTATTAATTCACGTGCAAATATCACATTAGATACATACCTGCAATTAGACATTTATAAGGATAATCATGTGCAAAAATGACAATTTCAACATACGATTTTATGATGCCATTAGAAATTAATTAAATCTGTTGTATACTTAGAGCTCTTGAAATTATTTTTAATTATGCATTCTCTTTGAAGATTTGTTTTTTATTAAACAAACATTATGATTATAATGATAGCTTTGGTTAATTTCAATAACAAAACGCAACAAATAATAATAATTAATGACAAAACAGTATAAATAATGCGTCATATTCTAATTTATTTGCATTTGTAATTTGCAAGGAATGTATTCGAATTTCGATTACAGTATAAAAGTTTTTTAGTTTGTTTTGGGGAGATGGAAATAATGTTTACCTTAAAAATGTACATGTTAGGTACTATAATGTTCTCTCTAAACAATAGGATTGTGCCAAACTTTTATACTGTCTTAACGTGAAGACTTTATACTGCAAATAGAGACATGTACAGTTTTCGATGATTTTGCAGTTATATTTCTCTTTTTTGACCAGTTTTTATTTTCGCAATGAAAATAATTGTAGAGGAATCTTCATAATAAAATATGTTGCCAGATTCTATCACTGTTTTATTACAGTTTTCTACAAATAACCCCGAAATTACACCGTTATACGTCCAATCTTATCTATAAAGGCAATACCACGTGGTACCCCTGCTCTACATTGAATTGATTGCAAGTCTGACTCGTTTAAATTACCTTTATAAAATGTGCATTAGAACTGCTTTTCTTGAACATTGCTCTTAATGAAACAATAAATTAACATTAGTAATTATAACACGGCTATTTTTGGATATTGAAATTATTTTGCACAATCTGAATTAGATATTATACGGAGAAGAGTTTCAATACAATACGAATATGTATAATTAAAAAAATAGAAAATGTATACATATATCATTCGAAGGAATACTGTTAATATGAACTTAATTTGTTATCTGCAATTGCATTTTTTCTGTTTACTATTTATTTAATTAATCATACACTATATCAATTCATTATATGGCAGTATTCAATTCTTCTTATATATATATATATATCAATTCTTGGGTCGTGTGGGGGTTGCGTTCGTTTGGCGCCGCCTTTCCTTGTTGATCTTGTTTATCATATTTTAACAATTGTTAAAGTAATTAAATTGAATGTACAATTTTCAGTATTGTCCGGACAACATTCTTGCCAATTACTTGTATTGCTATAAAATTAACTTTTACCAATAAAACAAACTATGTATCGGGATTTTATATAATTAAATATATACCTAGAAAGACAATAAATGAAAGAGAATGACAAACACCAAGAGTACAAGTACCACATGTATACAACACTTAAATACATACATTCATTTAGCCTCCGAAATCTCGTTATGAAGGCAGATTGCACTTGCTTAAATAATCAAAATAGGACGGATGAGCGATTGCGTAAGGTGGAGGACATGACAGAAAGTGCGAACTTTAACCTTGGGCTTATGAACGATAAGGTCGTTACGCTAGAAAAAGAGAGAGAAGGTATTCGGGACGATTTGGCCTACTTGCAGTCGCAATCTATGCGTAATAACCTGGTATTTGGCAATATATTTGAGGCCCCGTCAGAGACACCTGCGGAGACGGAGGATATACTTCGGGGATTTATGGAAAAGGAATTGGAGATTGCGAAGGATATAGTGGACAGTTTTCAGTTTGAGAGAGTACATCGTATGGGAGCAAAGTCAGGGAGCAAGAAGAGAAATATCGTTGCGAAGTTTACGTTGTTTAAGGAACGGGAATTTGTACGGAAACAATGGAAACACCTCCAAGGTACGAACTTTTTTATGCACGAGCAATTTCCGAAGGAAGTTAACGATAAAAGAAGGTTGTTGCTGCCAAAACTGAAGGAAGCAAAAAGGGCTGGTAAGAGGGCATGGCTGTCCTATGACACGCTATATGTAGACGGGAAGCGGGTAGCGGTAGGTGCGGATTCCTAGGGATTCGACGAAGGTGAACTTAAGCTAATTTCATGGAACATTAATGGGCTTACGAGTGTAAAGAAGCAGTCGCCAGACTTTGTTAATTTAGTTTCAGGCAATGACATTGTATTTTTATACGAGTCGTGGACAAACAAGGATAGTGATGTGGAACTTTCAGGCTACACTGCACATAACTTTTATAGAAAATGTCAAAATCGCAATGCAAGACGGTGTAGCGGGGCGTCGTAGTGTATTACAAGAATCATTTAGCACCGGGAATCGAAATCGTCAGGACTCATTTTGACACTTTAGTCTGGTTAAAACTAGATCATAGATATTTTCATTTTGAAAAAGATGTATATGTTTGTGGAGTTTTATATATGGTGTGAAGATTCGCCAATGTATAATATTGCTAATGTTGATTTATTTGATATTTTACAAAATGATATACACGATTTTGAAGATTTAGGGCATTTATACTTAGTAGGTGATTGGAATAGTAGAGTGGGTAAAAAAATGACTATATAACTTGTGATACTTATATTAGTAATATTGATGATGATGATTATGTTCCCGACACGTACCTATTCCGGGCCTCACATGATAATATATGTAACAGTTTTGGGACTAAATTGCTTGATCTTTGTCGGTCTAGCGGTTTCCGTATTTGTAACGGTAGAATTGGCCACGATTTCAACTGTGGTATGTACACATTTGCTAACAAAAACGGGGCGTCCGTGATTGACTTATTGTTGGCGAGAGATAAAGACTTTCCCCTATTGTGTGATTTTTGTATAGACTCATTCAATGAATATAGCGATCATGCACCTGTTTTGTTTACATTGAGATGTAATTTTTATGTTGATGTCTCTGAGGTAAAAAATGAGGTCAGGTACAAATGGAAAGAGAATCTTAAACATACTTTTCGAGCAGAAGTTATATCTAAATTACCTGAGTTAAATCGATTGACACATGATATTAACATCACAAGCAGGGATTCAGTGAACGATATTTTGAGCAAATTTACAAATATTGTTAGAGATGTAGCGGACCATTGTTCTCGAAGTCATGTAATTTTAACAATAAGTCATCGTATTTTACTGATAAACCGATAGTTAATCATGCAGAGTGGTTCGATTATGATTGTATACTTGCTAGAAGGAGATACCTAGAAGCGTTAAGTGTTTTTAATAGGCTTAAATCTAGTTATAGTAGAGAACAATTCTGTGTTTTGAAAAAAGATTATAAAGAGTTATGTAATAAAAAACGTAAGTCGGCTGAAAATAAAAAGTTGATAGAAATCGGCAAATTAAAAAATGCACAGCCTAAACAATTTTGGAAATATTTTAAGCGTAATAACAAAAATAAACATAACATTTCTACGGACGATTTCAAACGTTATTTTTCGGAGTTGGCCAATGATATTACGCAATGCACAAACCCGGAAGCTGAAGAGTTTTGTAGCGGATATGACTTTAATATTTCAAATGCCGATTTCGATCAATTAAATCAGCGCATTACTGTTGCAGAAATTTTAGAATGTGTAAAATGTTTAAAAAGAGAAAAGGCTATGGGTAGTGATTATATTATGAATGAATACATTATAGAAAGCATTGATATTTTATCTTCACATGTTTGTGATATTTTTAATGCCATCTTAGATTCTGGTTATTTTCCGGAAAAATGGACCGAAGGAGTTATCGTCCCTTTACATAGAAAGGGCGACATTAATGACGTGAATAACTACAGAGGTATTACGCTCGTTAGTTGTTTTTCGAAATTATTCACCACTATTTTGAATAAAAGAATTGTAACATTTTGTGAACAAAATAATATTATATCAGATGCACAGTTTGGTTTTAGGAAAGGCCGATCTACGACTGATGCTTTATTTATATTACTTAATGTTGTACAACAGTATTTAAATGAAAATAAGAGATTATATTGTGTATTTGTTGATATGAAAAAATGTTTTGATACTATATACAGAAGTGCACTATGGTTAAAGCTCTATAATAATGGAATTCAGGGTAAATTGTTAAGAATAGTGAGGGACATGTATCAAAAGGTTAAGTCATGTGTTAGAAATTGTAATAACTATTCGGAATATTTTGAGTATGCTGTAGGATTGAAACAAGGGGAGATAATGTCACCGATTTTGTTCTCACTTTTCGTAGAAGATTTAGAGCTTTTTTTTGCAAGATGATGTAGATTCTGGTTTAGTCATTGATGATATTGTATTAATTTTGTTATTATTTGCAGATGATATGGTAATTTTAGGAAAGTCAAAGGAGGAATTGCAGAAAAATTAAAACCTATTGTATGATTATTGTAGTAAATGGGGATTAGAAGTTAATACTGAAAAAAACTAAAATTATGGTATTTAGAAAAAGAGGGGGTTTATTGTTAAATGAACATTGGACATATAATGGGAAACAACTAGAGGTAGTGAACGATTTTAACTATTTAGGAACTGTTTTTCATTATACTGGAAATTTTACGCTAAATCAGGAATATCTCACTGGAAAGGCTCTTAAGGCATTGAATTTATTAATGATTAATTGTAAAAAGATTAAGTTAAGGCCTAAAGTTTTATGTCAATTATTCGATGCATTTGTTGGTTCGATAATAAACTACGGAGCAGAAATTTGGGGTTATACAAAGTCAAAAGTTATTGAACGAATCCATCTGAAATTTTGCAAACATTTATTAAAGGTTAGAAATAGTACTTGTTCTGTTGGTGTGTACGGTGAATTGGGCAGATACCCATTGTATATTAAGCGTTATGTAGCCATGATAAAATATTGGTTAAGATTAATAAATAGTGACAATATTATATTAAATTGTGTTTATGTAATGTCATTGGAACATTGTAACAAAGGTTTTAAAACCTGGGTGACCAATGTTAAGGCTCTATTATGTGACTTCGGATTTACATATGTTTGGGACAATCCATGCGCTATTGATAAAATTTTTGTATATAATATTAAGGAGAGAGTAATAGATTGTTTTATACAATGATGAAATGTACATGAGGGAAGTAGCGAAGTGTTAGATTTGTATAAAAACTTTAAAAATGGATACGAAGCATATTTAGATATTTTACCTAGTTCATTAAGATGTTACATCACTAGATTAAGAATTTCAGCGCATGCTCTAAGAATTCAAACTGGAAGGTATGCCAGAAATGGAATACCTAGAAACGAAAGATATTGTCAAATGTTGACATTCACTAGATTTAGAAGATGAATACCACTTTGTTATTATATGCCCTATCTATTCAGATTTACGTAAAAAATTTATTGCAAAATATTATTATATCAAACCAAGTGTATATAAGATTTTTAGAATTGTTACAAACAGAAAATAAGACTGCTCTTTATAAATTAGGGTTATACTGTAAAAACGCAATGTCTGTAAGAAATTCGATTATTAATATTACGAATTAGTGAAAAATTGTCTTGAAATATTGAACGTGCTATTTATTATATGCCGGTTAGTGTTTATATGGTTGCTTTGGTCAACCAGACTGTGTTAGTTTGTATATATGTATGTTTATAGTTTGATGTTGTAAATAAGATGTTATTTATTATACGCTTAATAGTGTTTATATGGATGTTTCTGGTCAACCGTACAGTTCTAATTTAATAGATGATGAGTATATTTAGTTATGAAAATATATTATAAGTAAGCCAAACATTGTTGAAAAGATAGCAAACTTTATATGGATGTTTCTGGTCAACCGTACAGTTCTAATTAAATAGATTATTAGTTATATGTCTTATGACTGTGCACAGTTAAGAAATGTATTAAGTAGATTAATATGTCTTATGACCCAAGTTAGTCGTAAGGCTTTTTCTTAAATTACAACTTTGCAATTGAAATATTTTTGGAATAGCCAATTGTTAACCTTCCCTTTCGTTTCGTTTAAGGTTAACTGTAGTTTTGGAGTACTATTCCCTTTCAATATAGTATATAGTGTGATACTATAGTTGGTAATTCACTTGTATCTGGTGTTGATTACGTATATATATATAGATAACTTTATTGCAAGTGGCACAATAATGTATGTGAAATTCACGCTATCTTTGTCAACATGTTCGTAACACAATATTAAACTATGTAATATATGTTAAACTGATTATGTCAAATCCTATACTGAAGGAAACAAAATAGATTAAACTGTTCACCTTCAAGAAATTTGCAGACTATCCATTGATTTTGTGATTGTATATATGTATGTATGAATGAATGTATTAATGTAATTGACTATGTACTTTGTATACGTCAAAATAAACTTTCTGTTCTGTTCTGTTCTTAAACTTTTTCCTGATAAAAGGAAAGCATTCAGACTTCATACCATTACGTTGAAGTTCATAGCGGCCCCGAAAGAGTTTAAATGTTAATGTTAAAACGACAAATTTAAGTATTTAGAATCCGTACTTCAAGAACACTTGACAAATTCATATGTATCTCGCTGATATGGTTGTGTTTGTTTTCATGTTTACATTTTGTCTGTAGAGAATGAATAAATAAAATATACATAGTTTTTCTCTCTCTCAATAACTTGCACTATTGTTTAAGTTGCGTTACTTGCATCAAACAAAAGTGTTACTGTATATTTATTTAGTTATTTCCTCAACTTTTTAAAAGGTAACGTTAACATAATTATGCTTTGCAGGGTGGAACATTTTCTTTATCATTTAAGTGATCGCAGCGGGAGACTTTTCTAATATTGATTGCAAAATTGCTACACTTGCTAGATGTAAATAAATGAGTTGCAATAAATTAAACTTGCTCTATCAAGCCAAACAGACATGTTTTGTATATTGTGTCAGACTATTATTATATTGATAGTCAGATAGACTCTTACGAATACAAAATTCGAGAATTTAATTGTCGTGCATTCTAATGTTAAAATGCACATAAAATTATATATTACCTCTTTTTTTATCTGTTTTTATCTACGTCCAGAATAAAGGCTAAACTACAAAGTCAAATCAAAGGCAATTACAACAACAGACACGACAGGCGAAACATGCAGCCGACATGAAGGTATGACTTTTACAAGAAAAAACATTGTTTGTTTGTTTTGTTGGTTGGTTATATGGTTTGTAATATTTTTAATTCCCAGCGACATTGTTAGGATCCACCGTTCTAGTGGAGGAAAACCGCAGGTGACCCCAATCTACCCTTGCATTAGTTCAGACACAAGCAAGTGAATAAAACAGTGAACAGCACGTTATCACATCACGTGATGACTAAGAACATATTAGAATATTTAAATTTTATTGAGATTGAAGTTGTTAGAAAGTTAAAAAGTGTAAAAGCATTGTTTTTCAACAGCCTGTAAGATAAACGATAATAAAGTGTCTAGCGCTTGTTTATGCTGGTAATTGCATAGAATAAATTGATCATAAAGATATGAGAGCATGGAATTAAATTTAAAGAGTTGGTTTCGGTTTTTAACCTAATGTTCTAGAAGCGTCAATACGATATATTCATATTATAAACATACAAGTTATAATTTTTATCTATACTATTTTCGTATTAAACTGCAAATTATACACTATATTGATAAAGAACTAATCACTTTATTACGGCATATCAAACAGCTGAGGTAATAGTCATGATTTCGTAATATTGCCACTCGATATTGATAGCATTGGAAGAAAAGTTATATGGATAATTATTATCTCTAATGATGCTTTATTTGGACAGAAACGTTCTGAATATCAACGGACTTTAAATACAATAAAAAAACTAAAAAGACTATTAATAGTTGCAAGTTAAAATCCTACTTACATCAACACCTGACAGTATTGTTTACAATAATTAAACGAGTGAATGTATTGTATATTAAATTATCTGAAACTTCCTTCTAAATCGCGACACTAAATTTCGGAATAATCCAAATGAGCAGTGAATATAACTATTGAGCTGTTTTTGTTTGTTAATGGGACAATTGTTTTTTTTTTTTCTTTATAAATTCTGTTTACTATACAATGTGAGTTGTATTTTTTCTATTCTATTCATAAATAGAATAAATGCAGAATATAACAAACGCTTTCATTTTCATCATATTTCATTTCAAATATACATAAATGAATAACAATATACAATACGGGAAAAGGATCGGACCCGAAAGCATAAAATTCAGGTGCAATTTAAATAATGCAGGGAGGCGCCCCTTGGGTATTCTTTAATCAGTTAAGCAAGAAAGTATTTGCAGCTTGTTTTGGTTATTGCGTCATTGTTTATTAACTTAAGAATATTAATTTGTGGTTTCACATATAAAAATTGAATAGTGAAAATATGAAAGTGCACATTACCATATCTCATTCTGGTACATATTTGAGATATCTGTAATCATTATGTAGCATAATAAATTTTGTTAAGAATAATATACATCATTATATTTGTTAAATCAACGACATAACAAGGTTTTATTATTTTGCTTATATTTCGATTGCTTTAACTGCTCACATATAAGTCTATTTTTGTCTTTCAGCATACGTATATCTTCACCAAATAATATAGAGTAACAACACGGTAATTATTGAAATAATAGAGATAAATGAGCAAGAAATTTTATAAAACTTATTTCCCTACTTAATAATCATTAAAAGTCAAAACATAGATCACTAGTTTAAATGCTGTTCACATCAATTTCTTCTTCTAATTTTAGAATAACTTACTAATATAACTGAATATAAAATTTTACAGGGTAAATATCGCCTACATGTATGCGTGATATATTTGGTTTTCGTTTTTTTCCAATTATGTTTCACACTCTTTCACAAATTAAATATCATTATTTAAAAGCCCAAGCAAGGTTATGTTATCATTCAAAATTAAAGCCTGTCGTAATGTTCATATTCATTATCTAAATAAAACAATAATTACAGCTTGAATAAAACAATAGATAGTTTATAATGATGAAAAAAGTTTTAGAACAATAAAATTATTCTATCATAGAATTAATGTCAAAATCATTGTGACCAGGTTAACGCTCATTTTCGATTCAAATGTATGTTTAAAGAAACCAACGGTGAGATTTAAGATGCTGCTTACCAATTTCATCGATGTCAAACTGTTATCTACAATAAAATGAAATCTAGTTCTACTTTAATTCTACTTTAATTGACCCACACTGAAACTACAATTATGTGAACTAAAATGTCTTCCCGGTTCACAGCTGTAATTATTCAACAAACAATAACACTGAATCGAAATTAACAATGTCCAATTTTTGATATGATAAAAAATCATAGACTAACACAATACATGTTTATCTGTATAAAGCTTCTTCAGTTGTTTTCACACTTTAATACCAATGTTTCTTTTTTTAATTTAATTTGTCTAAGAAAATACCCATAGTACATGTTAAAGCACATAAAACAAATCAGAGATTTTAATATTTTTGTAAAACTTTTAAATCAGAAAAAGTATGCTTTGATAAGTTAATATTGAAAGTCTTTATTTAAATGGTGACACATGAAACTTTACAGTGAGTATATTTTATAAACTCTCAGGAAATATGGAAATAATGGAAAGAATCTCATGGGGAATCATTATTTGAACAATCTGAAATTATATCCACAAAATCAAATTATACTGCAATACTAAGTACAACAATGTGCGTATGTGGTGAATAATGGAAATAAGTGTCAAGGAAAAAATTAACATATTTTATGCTGACATATTCATGTTTCTTAAATACTAAAGAAGGATCATCAAAATGATCTTACAGTGATACCTCAATATTTTCTCATGTTCTATTTTGAAGCAATGTTTACATTCTAAAAAGACAAAATACTGATTCATTTAAGAACGGAAATGTTATCTTCAAAACAACATTAGTGATTTAGTTACACTTTGGAGGAGCCCGATAAATTTAGTACACTATTCAAAAATGTTACGCAATAAAACATTTTGCTTATTATATACACTTTAAGGAGTCTAAACAGAAAATTTGGTAACGTTGCGGGCTCGATCGTACTAGCTTAGTATAAGCAAATGCAATATGATGTCCATGCCACCGAACATTTGCTTATAAAGATTATTGCTAATCTGCCAAAATATTCTACCAAACAGACAAGGAAGGGTCATGATAATTAGGTGTAATCGTAGATGGTCTTAATTTAGTGAGGGGACATGTTCTGTAAAATGCATATTTTGTATCGTGACTGCTTGTTAAATTACTAGTTCTGCATAATATTGATAATAATTTTATTAAATCAGAACTAGCGTGTTCCTTCTGGAGTATCGAGACTATGAATGGTAGTAAGTTAAATAACTACTGACAGAATGATAGATATGTTCAGACAGTTTATCGATAAACCAATTACTCTGTTCTTGCCTTCCTTTAAGAATTCAAACAGGTAGATTTAGTAGAAATAGAATCCCTCGTGAAGAAAGATATTGTTTGTTTTGCAATGATTTAGATATTGAGGATGAGTACCATTTTATCTGTATATGTAAATGCTATGATGTTATAAGAAAACAATACTTAAAAGCCCTACTATTACAGAAATCCATCAGTTTACAAATTTACTCACTGTTAAACTCACAAAATAAAAATGAGCTTATACGTTTATCCAAATTTGTTAAAGAAGCTCTTTCCATTAGGTATGTAACTTTCAAATGCTACTGTCTGATTACAATTAATGTTCATTCTCCAAATGTTTTGTTTTGATTCCAAAAATATCCATAAAAGCGTCTTATTTAATTATAAAAGTAGGATAGTAAATACACATTTTTCCATAGCTACATGTTTGTTTGTTTGTTTGTTTGATTGATTGATTGATTGATTGCATGTTTGTTTGTTTGTTGTTATGAAACTATTGTATACGTAATTTGTGATATCCATATTTTGTTTGTTAATTTTCATGCAGCGATTACATATGTGAATATAATGTATTGTAGATGATGTACTTTGTACAAGTCTTAATAAAATATCTGTTCTGTTCTGTTCTGTTCCTACTGCTAGAGAATATGGATAATTAAGACAGAATACAAAGTAAAGCTTCGGGTTGAAATTTGCATGATCCAATCTATAGATGAATTACCAGAAAAAATATTATTCTTAGCTCAATATTTGAAACTCAGATATACATTTTATTGTAGCTATAAATCACTTAAGGTAGCTCGCTACTTTCCGACCGAAATTTGACAATATCTCAGATCTTGAAGATTCTTGGTATACAGACATGTAGATCTGTAAGCTTTACTTTTGCAGCATTATTTTATAAATAAACATCGTTACTATGACGTCAAAGCGCCCTCTATCGGTGGCGGCGAAATTGCGTCTTTTTTATCAATAAACCGGTCTGTTCTTATCAATTTTCATCCGATTTCCTTCATTTTAATTTTATAATATTCAGTAAATGTTTGTCTTTGTAATGATGTCTTTTTTGAACATTTGCTTAATACTCTGCGATTCTACGTTATTTTCTCTCACGTTCTGACGTCCATATTTGATGCAAATATCGCGCGATATCGCAATAAAGATTGTGAAATAATAAAAAATCAACACGGTGAATTTCGCTATAATTTTTTTTAACATGTAGTGAAGTCATAAAAGAAAATATTTATGCAATAAAAATATAGGGTCAACGCGTAAGATATTTTGCTATTACTTTTTAAATATAAAATAAAGGGTGAGTAAAACGTAATGATTTTGGTGACGTCAAATATTTTTCTCAAGGAAATTTTCACGACTTTTTCGATAAATATCATACTGACAGGAATAAAAATGTGTGAAAACCATGAACAACAATAGTATTAAGACATCTTCCGTAAAATGTTTTTTTTTTAAAAGTCCTTTCAGATGCCTGCATTTCGATGAATAACTTCAATTATATACATGTACAACAAATCAGGGTATAACTGTCTGCAAAAGTTGGTATCAATCTCTGAAAAACTGCAACGAATGGATATAAATACCTCGAGGACTGAAAGACAATTCAGAATATTGAAAAATATAATTAAAAGGCCACCTAAGTGGAAATAAATATAAACAGAATGTAAGAAAAAAAGAATGAAAAGGCTGGTGCAGTCGCAATGTCATCATGTCATGTGTATCTTGGTACAACATAAACTTCCATGTTATCATATGTAACAATTTTGAATTGTATATATCAGTTAGTAGGAACAGAGACATAGATAACATCTATGTCTCTGGTAGGAAATTAATCAAATTTACGTTTCAAAAATATATGATCAACTGAAAGTAGCAACGATCTGTACGTAAGTCATGATTCACTGGTAGTCTTAATTATATTATAAAATCTAGCAGACATTCAATTCAAAATTTTCTACACGTATAAAAAAATATTTATTAACAGCCATCAGTTATTCTATTTTCTCTCGCAGCTAAATATCCTGCACTAAGCGTGAGACTCAGATTTAAAGCAGGAATCACGCTCTCATGCTATGACTTTAATTTCTCACTTATTTCACATACTTACAGATATTCTTATTTATTTTAAACTAGCTGACTTGCGGTATGCGTTTACTAGCGCACCTTTGATGCGACCTGAAGCCGTGATCATTTCTCGATTAGAGGCAAAAGATCCGTTGATTTATTTTGTATGTTCAGAAGCGGAGAATTTTGCATATTAATTCCCTTGTATTGAAGGCGATTATGTAGGATTCTCAATTTGTGTGATTATGGCTGTGGGAGAAGCTCGTTTTTTGTCTGCAAAAATGCAATGCTATGTAGAGCCTTTGAAAATAATGAACTATGCATTTTATGTTTTATATCTTTTTATTTTTTTAATATTTGGTTTAACGCCGCTTTCAACAGTATTTTAATTATAGCGGAGGGAATTTAACGAAACCAGTGTTTCTCACAGTATCAACTTCTCTTTGGAAATGAATGACAGGAGTCCGAGGTGGACCTTGAAACATTTCAATCGCAATCGTGTCTCGAATCCATGCCTTCCGAATTCAGCATAAGAACACTTTACCGATTACAACGTGGCAACAGAAGAATATTCAAAGTTAAAAACCTGATTATGATCTCTATTTTATTGCCTCATTTTATTGCTAACATCATAAACACGTGTTTTTGTGTGTGTTTTGAGGTTTTTTTTTTTCTTGTTTTTCATTTTTTTATTTTTGTTTTAAAGCAAACTGTATTGTATTAAAAATGAACAAGATAACGTCAACATAATACATTGTTCGTATTCAGTTGTAACAAAAAGTTGCACAAGTTATTTAATAATTATATTTTGTATTTAATTGAAATATACAGTATAAGCTTAACAGAGAAATGCCCTTTGTTGCCTAGAGTGGTTGCTCTACAGAGGTAAAATGTAGTGGAACTCTTTAGAAATAAATAATACTTTGAGGGCCGCTATGTTATACTGTAATGAAAAAGCAGTAATGAATCCGAGTTGAGTAATGGTTATATTGGGTGTTTCACATTCGAGTCTGCAGTTGCGAATATGCTTATATATTTTTTATTCAGTATGATTTTGCTTCCAAAATAGTTTATAGTTTGTCACATAAGTGCTCATTTTCTAATTATCATGACATTTTGATTAGATTATTATTATATAATCTATGTATTGCACAGACTTAAAAATGGTAAGCAAAAATAAAAATAAAATAAAGTTTTTGTTTCTTGTACAGTTTGTTTTTAAATATCCTTAAAGGGACTCCACTGAGGTTGAAAAGCCAAACATATTACGTTTGAATTTCTTACATAAATGAGCTTGGGCACTTTAAGCAGAAATATATGCGAATATAGTTAAGAAATATACTTTGAAATAAATTGAAAATCTTATTTTTATGCTTTTGTTAGCCCGATTTGGGTGAAATGCGTTTAAACGCTTTTCATTTTGAATAATTATTCTGGAAAAATGAAGTGCGCGAATGCTCTGAAATTTTGCACAAAGATTAATGGTCTAAACCTACATCAAATGGTACATTTAACTGGAAAAAAATATTTTCAGTTCCATCATGTCAAAAAACCTGAGTGGAGTCCCTTTAACATATTTGAATATTATTTCTGAATTTTATATATCACTTATTTCGGCACATTTGTATGCATATCTATTTTAATTGTATTTTTACGATGTGTTTTGACACCGAGGCTCGTCTGCCTTTATGTGATTTTATGAAGTGTTTAAAGGCTGAATGTTACGTAAAATAAGTATTCTACGGGTATTTAAGCTAAGCGACCTAATATTCTTACTTCATTCATACAGCAATATGTGAATCTTATTTTTTGCGCTGAAACTAGTTAATTCATAATAATAATAACAATATAACAATTTAACAACATCACATTATAAAACTAGAATTTAAAAATGTATGAGACTGTGTCCGTCCTGCAAATTAGGAAAGTATTTAAAAAGGGATTGTCGGATTAAACATTGTAAATGTGCTCATCTAGCGCATGTTTTCAATGAGAAAATAATCAACAATTTAAAAAATATACATTTCATCAAGTCCCTGTGTTGTTTATCGTAAGAAAAATGTTATTTGGTATTATTCTTTGGACTCCAACATCTATTAACGTCACCAAAATCATTACGTTTTACTCACCCTTTATTTTATTTTAAAAAAGTAATAGCAAAATATCTTACGCGTTGACCCTATATTTTTATTGCATAAATATTTTCCTTCACTATCTCACTACACGCTCGGAAAATTATAGCAAAATTCACCGTGTTGAATTTTTTTTATTACACAAACTTTATTGCGATATCGCGCGATATTTGCATCAAATATGGACGTCAGAACGTAGAGAAAAATGACGTAAAATCGCAGACTATTAAGTAAATCTTTAAAAAAAAGACATCATTACAAAGACATACATTTACTGAACATTATAAAATTAAAATGAATGAAATCGGATGAAAATTGATAAGAACAGACCGGTTTATTGATAAAAAGACGCAATTTCGCCGCCACCGATAGAGGGCGCGTTGACGTCATAGTAACGCTGTTTATTTATAAAATAATACTGCAGAAGTAAAGCTCACTTATTTATATGTTTGCATACCAAAAATCATCAAGATCTGAGATGTTGTCATATTTCGGTCGGAAAGTAGCGAGCTACCTTAAACATGATATATGATGAGAGTAAAATGTAAAAAAAAATCAACATATAACTATCGGACGGAACATATCACCAAATATTGTGTGTTATTAAAGATTTTGTGAAACGTTAATCATGACGTCTAACATCATCAATTAGTTGTGTCAATAAAACATTTTTTATTGATTCACCTGTTTGTGTCGGTTTATAATCCAGTGACTGTTTCTTACAACTGATGTTTTTTTCTTGTGATGTGTTGCATTTATCATAATTAGTTTTTTTCTTGATAAAATATACAGACTTTTTACAATAACCTTTTGTCATTTATTGATATCAAATAGAGAGATATAAAGAATCCCTAAAGAAAGTCCAAAACGACAAAATGTATATGTTGCAGGTTCGGTTGGATTGAGTCAGTTAATGGACGGTAATGTAAAGTGCAAATTGTCGTCCACGCCCCAATGTTGCTCAAGGTAAATATATATTTTTTAAACAATTTCCATGCATGACAAGAAAATGTCAGAGGAATCTAATTTTAACAAAGAAGGCCACCTTCTCAACGTGCATATTTTATATAAATGTTCTTCATTTAAAGTGCTCAAACAGAATTCATGTGAATAAAATTTCAACTTTTAGTAAAATACAAATCATGTTTATATAAACTTTAAAACAGTTTCACGTGTATTTTATGTAGATTATGAAATGTTGATTTCCCATTGCCGAAGCAGCGAACAGTGTATAAGACAAACATATTCATATATGTTTGCGTGCAAAAACTAATTTTCTCATATACATACATCACATGTGTTTCTCGAGATAAACTTTGCTAATTAAGCATGTTATTATGAGCTTTGTTTAAAACTACGTGATTTCATGCAATCCTCATATTGTTGATAAATGTCTCTATTGTAGAACTTCCCGTTATCGACGATAACATCTTAGAAACTGGGAGCCAGGAGAGATCATAACTTGCACAAAAGCTGCTTTTTTAATATCCGAAATACATTTATTTATCCTGGTTATGTTAAGATAGTAGTTTAGAAAAAATCAAACAATATTTATAAACTCGTTTTCTAAAAGTGATAAATGTTAATGTTGAATACTGATTAAGTCGGTGCTAGAGGGTGTGGACAGTAGGTTGCCCTTTCTAGTACTGTCCATGAACAGGCTCAATCAAACAGAGCCTGCAAATTTTTTTATTTTGCCGTTTTGGACTTTCTTTAGGGATTCTAGTTCTTGATATTTCCACATTAAAAAATATACTGAATATAAATGATAAAATTCTAAATAATATCCCTTAACACAAAAACATTAAAAGTTTCGTCTACCTGCCTAGCATACGCAAGTTATTATTATTATTAATGGTAAATAATTATTTTGAAATTTTCTTCCAGGAATCAAGCGGCCAGTTATTTTGTCATAATTGTTACTTGAATAATAAATAAGATATAATCTTAATATTCCAGTATGAATGACATAATTCTTTTAAAAAATATAGACTTAATCCAAGATTTCCTGTCATTTTATAAAATAGTATGTGAAAAATGTATTTTCTGAAAAAAAAGCACCAAAAAAACACATACATCAGCAATTTATTAGATATATCTATTTAAGGTTTCATTCACAGTTACCTTCCATTTTTGTTAGAAATTAGCGTGAATCAAATGATATAATAGTGAATTTATCAAAGAATAATTTGTATTAAGTCTGATTTTCCTTCAGACGTTTACCTATAGTTTTGTATTTAACTACGTACTTGCTAGTTTATCATCTTCATCATGATTTCTGTGAGATATATTTATTAAATTACCATGATGCAACAGTTGCCAGTGCGTTATCTATCTTAATCATCACCTGTTTTGCGCTTAAATATATTAGATTAAACATTTAGAAAATTAGTAAATAGGTTGATTAAATGCAAAGAAAATCTATATTAGTGAGAGTATAATTGTCATTGAGTTAAACAAAATTCGTGTTCTATTTTATCGAATTAAATTGCATTTATAACAGTTATCTAAATCTTAAACATATTGTTAAAATGTACTCCTCAAATTGATAAACAATTTTATTCATTTCGATACTTTTTAATTGGCGATAAAGATAATAGACAGGAAAGTAAAGGCTTTTATCAAATTCAAGTCGCATGAAATGAAATAAATGAGTAAAGTGTTATGACCAACCAAAATTAATTTGAAATTGAAATCCTCCAATAAAACAGATATCAGACTACTGAAAATAATAATGAAACATTTTGCTTTAATATAAGATATTTAAAATAATGTCTTTCTATTCACCGACAACCGTCATAGACAAATATAACAATTTATTATTTCATTGTATAAAACACATAATATGGTATTAATGCGTATCTTAAACCTATGATTGCTATGATTATTTTTCTGGATGACTATAATTACAAAGGTTTCAAAATATATTGGCAATCGGCATAATAAATATATGACAATTATATCATGTAATCGTGTAACATCCTTTACTGAATCAGATAAAATCTGATAGATTGAAAGAAAAAATAGATTGAGACAAAACACTTAAGACAGGTGGGATTTCAAAGAAATTTTTGATGAAATTTGGCGCACTAGGGAAAACGTAAAAATGTTTTGCATTTTTAGCAATAACCACTGCACATAAACTTTGGGAAAAACCCCCAATAAGACATTTATAAGGCCCAAACATTTTCAAAAATTTTACAATTTTAACATACGATTTTTTGATGAATTAGAAACAATTAAATTTTTGTTGAGAGCTCTTGAAATCATTTTTAACTAAAACAAAAATCATGCATTTTCTTTTAAGATTTTTTTCATTAAACAAATATTTTTAAAATAAAACGCTTTTGGTTTAATTTCAAAAACAAAACACAACAAAAATTAATTTATTTTCAAAAAAGTATACGTAAAGCTCAATTCGATTTTTTTGCATTGGGAATTTTTAAGGGAAAATATTCAATTCAATGGAAATTTTTTTTATCAATATGTGTTACATTGTCTTTTGCTTAAATCATCTCGACTGATACTTCTTTGATTGAAATAACGATTACAGTACAATAGTATCTTAGGGAATATCGAAATAATGTTTACGTAAAATGTACATGTTAGGTACTAGATCGTTCTCTTTGAACAATAAAATTGTGTCAAACTTTTACACTGTCTTATCATGATGACTTTATACTGCAAATAGAGACCTGTTGGATTATGTACATTTTTCAATGATTTTGCAGCAGTAATTATTATTATTATTTTTTTTTTTTTGGACCAGTTTTTTTTGTAATTTTGCAATGAAAATAATTGTAGAGGAATCTTCATCGTAAAATATGTTGCCAGATCCTATCACTGTTTTATTACAGTTTTCTACAAATAACCTCGAAAATAACATCGTTATACGTCCAATCTTATCTATAAATGCAATGCCACGTGGTACACCTGCTCTTCTTGATTGCAAGTCTGACTCGTTACCTTTAATAAAAGGTGCATTAGAATGCTTTTCTTGAAAATTGCTCATAATGAAACAATAAAATTATAATTAGTAATTATTACACAGCTATTTTTGGATATTGAAATTATTTTGCACAATCTGAATATGATATTATACGGAGAGGGTTTTCAATTAAATACGAGTATGTATTATTAAAAATAATTCAAAGGATACCTATTATGAACTTGCTTTGTTACCTACAATTGCATTATTTCTGTTTACTATTTATTTAAAAAAACATACATCATATCAAATCCAATTATGAAATAGCATTATGTTCATAATATAGTTATCGGAGTAATGAAGCTAAATGTAAATCTTTCATTTAGCCTCCGAAATCTCGTTATGAATGCAGATTGCACTTGCTTAAATATTTTCCTGATAAAAGTCAAGCATTCAGACTTTATACCATTACGTTGAAGTTGTTATCGGCTCCGACACAGTTAACATAATAACGTTTAATGGACATGTTTAAGAAGTTTGAATACGTGCTTCGAGTATACTTATCAAATTCATATGCATTTTTCTGATATGATTGTGTTTGTTTTGATGTTTACTTTTTGTCTGTACAAAATGAATAAATAAGATATACATAGCATTTTCCCTCAATAACTTGCCCCATTGTTATACTTGCTATACTTGCATTAAACAAGTGACTGTATATTAATTTATTTATTCCCTCGCCTTTTTAAAAGATAATGTTAATGTATTTATGCTTAGCAGGGTGGGGCATTCTCTTTATCATTTAAGTGATCGCAGCGGAAGACTTTAATAATATGGTTTGCAAAATTGCTACACTTACTAGATGTTGAGTTGCAATAAATTAAACTTGCTCTATTCAGCCAAACAGACATTTATTATATATTGTTGTATTTCACCATATTAATGATATTTAGCTAGACTGTTACAAATCAAAGGTCGAGCTTTTGATACGCCCTTGGGTTGCTGTGTATTCTAATGTTAAAATAACAAATAGTACCTCAATATGTAACTTTTCTTAGAACGAATACAATAACACAAATGAAAGGCAAGACTTGCAACCGACATGAAGATATGACTTTTGCAAGAAAAAACAGTGTTTGATTGTTTGTTTGGTAGGTTGGTGCTATTTTGAGTACCAGCGACACTGTAAACATTGAGGAAGACCGCAGGTGACCCCAAAATCCCCCTGCATTAGTTCAGACACACACTTGGACAGTTAAAAGCACGTGGTTACATTTGTATCATCTAATAATTGTCAGTTTTGAAAATGCACGCCTTTGTGAATTCATTGATAAAAATAGGTAGCAATATACAAATGTCTACCTTATCGCAGCAGAATATTTAATGACTTAGAACGTATTAGAATGTTCATATTTAATTGATGTCTAAGTTTTTAGAAAATTAAAAGTAATCATTCAGTCGTATAAGTCATTGTGTTTTAACAGCCTGTAAGATAAATGATTATAAAGTGTCTAGTGTTTGTTTATGCTCGTAATTGCATATAATAAATTTATCATAAAGATATGAGAGCAAGAAATGAAATTTAAATAGTTGGTTTCGGTTTTGAAACTTATGTTCATTAAGCTTCAATATGATATATCATTATAAACATACAACTTGTTACATACAGTATTTTCGTAATAAAATGCAAATTATACACTATGGTAAATTAGAATTATTCACTTTATCATACTAATAGCCAACCATACGTAATGATTTTATTACATTGCCGCTAGATATTAATAGTATTTGAAGGAAAGTGATACGTATATAAACTATATTTAATAAGTTTAAATACTTCAATTGATCATTAACGTTCTGAATATCACCGAATTATAGATAAAATAATATACTTAAAAAAAGATCATTGATATTTTAAAGTTACTAAGAATATAACAAACGCTTTCAGTTTATACATGTTTTATTTCAAACATACAATAATGGATAACAAAATACAACGCCGGAAAAGGATCGAACCCGAAAGCATAAAATGGGTATAAATGTCCTTTCCTAACATGGTATGCGGTTCTACTCAGATGCCTGTTTGCAATATAAATATTGCAGGGAGGGGCACCTCAACCACCTTAACCTTAACCAGTTTAAGCTAGAAAGTATTTGCAGTTTGCTTTGATTTACTGTGTAATTGTATAAAAGAATTTTAGATTAAAATTTTTTAGATTAAAATAAAAAAAGTGAAAATATGAAAGTTCACATGTTGTGAAAATTTACCATATCTCATTCTGGTACAGATTTGAGTTATCTGTAATCATTAAAAGGTAGCATAAGAAATTTTATTAAGAATTATTTCCATCATTATATTTCTTAAATCAACGACATAACAAGGTTTTACTATTTTGTTTATATTTCGATTACTTTTACTGCTCACAAAAGTCTATTTTTGTCTTACAGGATACGCTTATCTTCACCAAATAATAGAGTAACAACACGGTAATTATTGAAATAATAGAGATAAATGAGCAAGAAATTTTACAAAACTTATTTCCCTACTTAATAATCATTAAAAGTCAAAACATGTATCATTAGTTTAATTGCTGTTCACATCAATTTCTTTTTCCTATTTTAGAATAACTTACTAATATAACTGCATATAAATTGTTACAGGGTAAAGATTTCCTACATGTGTGCGTGATATATTTGGTTTTCGTTGGGTTTTTTTCCGATTGTGTTTCACACTCTTTCACAAATAAATTATCATTATCTAAAAGCCCAAGCAAGGTTATGTTATCATTCACAATTAAAGCCTACCTTTATATTCATCTAAATTAAACAATGATTGCAGCTTGAATAAAACAATACTTAGTTTATAATTATGAAAAAAGTTCTATTATAGAATTAATGTCAAAATTATAGTGACCAGGTTATACTCATTTTCGATTCAAATGTATGTTTAAAGAAACCAACGGTGAGATTTAAGATGCTGTTTACCAATTTCACCAATGTCAAACTACTATCTACAATAAAATGAAATCTAGTTCTACTTTAATTCTACTTTCATTGACACACAAAGGAAACTACAATTATGTGAACTAACATGTCTTCCAGGTTCACAGCTGTAATTATTTAACAAACAATAACACTGAATCGAAATTAACAATGTCCAATTTTTATATGAAAAAAAAATCATAGACTAAAACAATACATGTTTATCTGTATAATGCTTCTTCAGTTGTTTTCACACTTTACTACCAATGTTTCATTTTTTTTTTAATTTGTCGGATAAGAAAATACACATACATGTAAATGCAAATAAAGCAAATCAGAGATTTTAATATTTTTGTAAAATCTTTAAATCAGAAAAAGTATGCTTTAATAAGTTAACATTGAAAGTCGTTATTGAAATGGTGACACAGGACACTTTACAGATAGTATATTTTATAAACTTCTAAGGAAATATAGAAATAATGAAAGAGAATCTCGTGGGAAATGATTATTTGAACAATCTGAAATTATATCTACAAAATCAAATTATACTGCAATACTTAGTACAACAATGTGCGTTTGTGGTGAATAATAAAAATAGGTATCCGAGAAAAAATTAACATATTTTATGCTTATATATTCATTATTTTTAAATACAGAAGAAGGCTCATCAAAATGATCACACAGTGAAACCTCAATATTTTCTCATGTTCTTAAGCAAAGTTAATATTTTTAAAAAGACATAATGCTTCTGATTCATTAAAGGACTGTAAGTTCTAAAATGTAGGTCGTTATTTAATAAAGACAAAATTAGAGATTTAGTTACACTTTAGAGGAGCCCCAGGATCCTACGCGATAAGATTAGTACACTACTCAAAAATATATCACAATAAAAATATTTTGTTCTTTATATACACGAGGCTTAACAAAAAATGTTGAAACGTTGAAGGCTCGATCGGATTTAGCCTTTTCATGGTCAACGGGTTGTACGTAATCTACTGTCATGTCCATGCCAGTGAGCACAGTGGCTTAAAAAAGAACATTTCTCATCTGTTTTAATCTTCTTCAAAACAGACAAGGAAGTGTCCTATACATTTTGTGTACTCTTAGATGGTCTTAATTCAGTGAGGGGACATTTTCTGTAAAATGCATATTTTGTATCGTGACTGCTTGTTAAATTTCTAGTTTTGCATTATTTTTGATAAGAATTGAAATAAATCAGAACGAGCGTATTCCTTCTGGAGTATTGAGACAGTGAATGTTAATAAGTTAAATAACTATTGACAGAATGATAGATATTGTCAGACAGTTTATCGATAAACCAATTAGTCTGTTGTTGCCCTACTGCTAGAGAATATAGATAATTCAGACAGTCTACAAAATAAAGCTTCATGTTGAAATTTGTATGATTCGATAGATGAATTACTAGAAAATGTTATTCTTAGCTAAATATTTAGATTTTATAAGCGTTCATTGTAGATATAAATCACAAAAACATGATATATGATGAGAGTAAAAAACATACACAAAATAAATAAACATATAGCTATCGAAGAAACATATCGCCAAATTATAATAATAAGTGTGTTCTAACAGATTTTGTGAAACGTTAATCATTAAGCCTAACATCATTAATTATTTGTGTCTCTAAAACATTTTTATTAATTCACCTGTTTTGTGTCGGTTTAAAATCCAGTAACCGTTTCCTATAACTTATGTTTTTTTTGTGGTGTGTTGCATTTATCATAATAAGTTTGTCTAGATAAAATGTACAGCATTTTTACAATAAGCTTTTTGTCAATTATTGATATAAAATAGAGAGAAACAAAGAATCCCTAAAGAAAGTCCAAAACGAGAAATTGTAAATGTGGCAGGCCCGGTTGGATTGAGTCAGGTCATAGTGCAAGCTACCGTCCACGCCCAAATGTTGTTCAAGGTAGCTATATATATTTTTAAACGATTTCCATGCATAAAAAGAAAATGACCATGTCAACATGCATATTGTATACACATATTTTTCATTTTAAGTGCTCATACAATGTTCATGAGACTAAATTTCAAATTTTAGTAAAATACAAACCATGTTTATAATTTAAACATTTTCACGTTTGTTAAATGTAGATTATAAAATTTTGATTTCCGAATGACGAAGCAGCGAATTACGTCATACCTTAACTGATATTTATTTCTTTTTAAATTAAGATCAAAAAACAAACGTATCCTTGTTTCGGGAAGATCAAAACGATTATTCTCTCAGAACAATAATATTTTGTGATATTTTATACTTTCCTCTCGTGACGAAATTTATCCTGTTGAATTTTAAATTGTTTTCAGTTATCTTGCAGATATATTTCTCTTTTTGGCCGCTTTTATAATTTTGTAACGAAAAATAATTGTAGAGGAATCTTCATCGTAAAATATGTTGCCAGATCCTATCAATATTTTGTAACAGGTTTCTACAAATAACCCCGAAATTACATCGTTATTTCCAATCTTATCTATAAATGCAATACCACGTTGTACACCTGTTCTACATCGGATTAATTGCAAGTCTGACTCGTTTATATTACCTTTATAAAAGGTACATTAGAACTGCTTTTCTTGCTCTTAATGAAACAATAAATTATAACTAGTAATTATTACATAGCTATATTTGGATATTGAAATTATTTTTCACAATCTGAGTTTGATATTATACGCAGAGGTTTAAATTAAATACGAGTATGTATAATTAATTATACATATATCGTTCGAGGGAATACTATTATTAACATGATTTGTTATCTACAGTTACATTACTTTATTTTATAAATCAAACACCATATCAATTCATTATATGACATGACATTATGTTTATAATTATAAAGCTATCGTAGTGATGAAGCTAAATGTAAAAGTTTCTTTATTGTCCGTACAACATTTTTTGCAAATTTCTAGGTGTGCAAGCTACACAACACTTAATGACATATATTCTCTTTGCTCCGAAATCTCGTTATAAATAGAGAGTGCACTTACTTTAACCTTTTCTCTGATCAGACTTTATACAATTACGTTGAAGCGAAAGAGTTAACACATGAAGTTTTAATGGATATTTTAAGTAGTTCGAATACGTGCTTCGAGTATACCTGACAAATTCCTTTGCATTGTGTTTATTTTGATTACTTTTTGTCTGTACATAATAAATAAATAAGATATACATAGTTTTCTTTCTCAATAACTTGTCCTATTGATATAGGTGCTATATTTGCATCAAACTAAAGTGTTACTTTATAATTATTCATTTATTCCCTCACCGTTTTAAAAGAAATCATTACTGTTATTATGCTAAGCAGGGTAGGCCATTATGTTTATCATTTAATATATCGCAGACCTTAGTAATATGGTTTGCAAAATTGCTACACTTGCTAGATGTTAATAATTGAGTTGCAATAAATTAAGCCAAACAGACATTTATTATATATTGTGTTTCGTCAAATTAATAATATTTAAATAGACTGTTACATGTACATATAAAAAAATCGAGCTGTTAATACGATCCATGGGTTGTCGTGTATTAACACCTATTAACTTTCAATCTATTTTTCTTTTCTTATCTAAGTTCAGAACAAAGACAAACCTACAAACAACTCCAAACCAAAGACAATTACCAGAACACACACGATAGGCGAGACATGCAGTCGACATGAAGATATGACTTTTACAAGAAAAAACAGTGTTTTTTTTGTTTGTTTGTTGATTGGCTGACTGGTTGCTTGGCTGGCTGGCTGGTTGATTGATTTGTTAGTTGGTTGGTTCCTCCCAGCGAAACTGTTAAGATCAAATATTGACGTTATATCGTACTAGTGGATGTAGACAGCAAGTGACCACCCGCCTCTCCGTGCATATGTTCAAACACAAACCGGAACATTGAACAGAACGTGATCACAGTCGTATCATCAAACCATGTTCTGTTGGGTTTTTTTTGTTGTTTTTTTTGTTTTTTCATATGTGAATTTATTGATTAAAAAAGGCGGCAATCTAACCAAAATGTCTACTTTATCACAGGAGAATATTTTATTGACTAAAAACGTAATAGAATGTTCAAATTTAATTGATGTTTAAGTTTTTAGAAAATTTAAAGTAATCATTAAGTCATAAAAGTCATTGTTTTTTTAACAGCCTGTAAGATAAATGATAATAAAGTATGAAGTGCTTGTTTATGCTGGTAATTGCATATAATAAATTGATCATAAAGATATTAGAGCAAGATATATAATTTAAAGAGTTGGTTTCAGTTTTTAAACGTGTGTTCGTCAAGCTTCAATATGAAACAATCTTATTACAAACAGATACTTCTTTCATATTAATTATGCAAATTCTTCACTATTTTGATTCCTTATTATTCACTTTATAAGAACCAAATTAACAGCTGGGAAAATAGATTTGATTTCATAATATCGTTATTAAATATTAATAGCATTTGAAGAAAAATGATATGGTTATAATTCTATTCATAATTCATATTCAATTCTGAATATCACCGGATTTTAGATAAGACATAAAACTTAAAAGATAATAAAAAGTTGTAAGTTAATTTCAAATCTACTAACATCAACACCTGACAGTATTGTTTACCACAATTAAAAGAGTGAGTTTATTCAGTATTGAATTGTCTGAAATTTCCATCTAAAACACGACAATAACTTTCATATAAGAGATTAAGTTAAGAGTATTGATACTTACAAACAAAATTGGTACTGTGAAATAAATAATTCTAGTCGCTTACATTTTTATTCAATATACAAACACGATTTTATGTTGGAGAAATATTTTTCAGATGTTTGTGAACAAAAATTTAGAATAGCTTTAACTAAATACAGAATATCAGCACATAATTTACGTATTGAAACTGGAAGATATGACGACACACCCAGGCAAAGTCGACTATGTACCTTTTGCAATTCTAATCAAATTGAGGACGAATATCATTTCTTGTTGGTCTGCCCTTACTATAGAGATATAAGCATAAAACATTTGCCAAGTTATTATTGCCATTGGCCAACAATCACAAAGTTTGAAAGTATCTTATCATCTAATTCTAGAAAAATGACTCAAAATTTATCAAGATATTTATACTTTGTCTTTAAAAGAAGAGGTAATTAACATTTTTCTCTTAATTTATGTAGTAATCTTTATGTTTTTCATCAAAAAAAAAAAATCAAATCAAGATTTATATTTTTGTCATATAACAAATATCCCTCCGCTAACACAGATTTCATAACATTTTGTTTTGCATATTGTTGCTAATAACTATGTTACCCCTGTCTATTATTATGCTAGAAACGTTGTTATAATGTTAAAAGCAAATAAACTGTATTGTATAAACTGTATTGTATAACAATTGAATTATGTTTGGTTGTAAATGAGACAATTGCTTTTGGTGAATATCTTTTATATCTTTTATATTTATATCATTATATTTGTTAAATGCACAACATAACAAGGTTTTACTACATTTTTTTATATTTCGATTAATTTCACTGCTCAGATAAGTCTATTTTTGTCTTACAGCATACGCATATCTTCATCAAATAATATAGAGTAACAACACGGTAATTATTGAAATAATAGAGATTAATGAGCGAAGAATTTTACAAAATTTATTTCCCTAACACTCAAAACATAGATCATTAGTTAAATTGTTGTTCACATCAATGTCTTTTTCTAAATTTTACACTGTAATGGATAATAACTTATTAATATTAAAATTGCATTTATCTTTTTACAGGCTAATGACCGCATCAAAGTATGCGTGATACATTTGGTTTTCGAGGTTTGTTTTCCAATTTTTCAATGTTGTTTTGTTTTCTCTCTCTTTTAAAAATGAATTATCATTATCTAAAATAACGAAAACCAGCAAGGCTATGTTAACACACACAATTAGAGCCTACCGTCATACATAAATTTGATATTATCTAAATAAAACAATGCTTGGAACTTGAATAAAAAAATAGTTAGTTTGTCAAGATGAATAATAAAGTTGTGCATTCGTAAAATCATTGTGACCAGGTTAACGCTCATTTCCGATTGAACTGTGTGTTTAAAGATACCTAACGGTGTCGTTAAGATGCTGCATACTGACATCACTGATGTTAAACTACTATCTAAATACAAATACGTCTAGTTTTACTGAAATTGATACACAAAAGAAATACAATTAAGTGATCTATAATGTCTTGCAGGTTTTCACTTAGCTGAAATTATTATTGCAATCAATAACACATAATTAAAATTATAAGTGTCCAATGTTTGTTCATAAACCAATGCAATACATGTTTCGCTGTATTAAGCTTTTCAGTTGTTTTCACTATTGTTGACTTTATTTACTGCCAATGTCGTTTTTCATTGTATTGCATGACTGACTGAAACATTGTTTGCCAACAATATCAATTAAAGCATGCATTATAAACTGAACAAACAAACATTTGAAAACTACGATAGTCATAAGGAAACACAGGAAATTTAAAGATAATATTCTTTCTAAACCTCTAAGGAAATTTGGAATAAATGGAAAAGAATCTAGTGGGAAATGGTTATTTGAACAATCTGAAATTATATCCACAAATTCAAATTATACTTCAATACTAAGTACAACAAAGTGCAAATGTGGTGAATAATAAAATAATAAGGGTCGGAGAAACATCTACCATGTTTTATGCTTACCTATTCAAGTTTCTTAAATACAAACGTAGGATTATCAAAATGATCGTGCAGTAAAACCTCAATATATTTTAAAGTTCTACAGCAAGTTTAAATTTTAAAAAGACAGATAATACTTTTGACGCATTAAATGATAGTTAGTTCGTTATCTACAAAACAACATAAGTAATTTAGGTGCATTTTAAGAACACGTGTTTAACGTATTGAATCGTAATGGGAGGGGCCAAAGAACAGATGCGAACACCATGCCTTCAATAACTCTGATGTTGTCGCATTAATGGAGAATATAATTCAGACAGAAAGCAAATATTGTTCGATATTATTATTATTATTCCATTTTGTTTGCGAAAAAAGTTGTTAATACATTTACAATAACTATACTCAGGTAGAAAAATAACAATAAAACATTTTGTTTATTATGTACATTTTAAGGACGCTTAAACAGAAAATTTTGAAACGATCGGACTTGGCCTTTTCATGGTCTATGGGTGATAGTAGCAAATGGAATCTACTGCCAATGCAACCGAACAATGGCTTGAAAAGAACATTCCTAATCTGTCTAAATCTTCTACCAAACAGACAAAGAAGGATCATGTTAATTAGGTGTAATCGTAGATGGTCTTAATTTAGTGAGGTGACATGATTTTGTAAAATGCATATTTTATACTGCGACTGCTTGTTAAATTCTACATTGTTTTGGTAAGAATTGTATTAAATCAGAACTAACGTATTCCTTCCGGAGTATCGAGACGGTGGATGGTAATAAGTTAAATAACTACTGACAGAATGATAGATATGTGCAGACAGTTTATCGATAAACCAATTACTCTGTTGTTGCCCTACTGCTGGAGAATATGGATAATTCAGACAAAGTAAACAAATACAAAGTAAATACAAAGTAAACCTTCATGTTGAAATAATATTGTTATGTTTTTCGAATGTCATTTACAATGCACAGAGAGGATGAAATATATAACTGACATTTAAAGTCGTATTTATTGCAATAATAACCCATTTTTCTTTTAAACAAAGGGCTGGTTTAGACTGACAAGTTTTAAACTTGTAAGAACTGCTTAACTTGGATCATTCCTTGCGAAGGTAACAAACGAGTGTTTTGTTATTTCATTTATAATAGAAGTGCATGGTAATTTCTAATGTGCTCTCTCCTTGCTACTCAGTGTTTATGTGAATAACAGTTCAGTGTTTATACAATGCATAGCATCTTTCTATCAACAGCTAACCAATTTCACACGTACACTGTGCAAGATAAACGTGTGATTTCCCATTGACGGAACCTGTTGTATCACATCAGTGTAAGACAAATACATTATTACAGTTTATGTCAATAATTTAGTCTTCTTAGAGAAATACAGCACAGGTGCTTCGTGCGATAAAGATTTTGCTAAATCCGCTTGTGTTCTAAGCTTTGTTTGAAACTACGTGATTTCGTGTACTATTGTTAAATGTCTCTTTTGCATAACTTCCCGTTATAAGCAGTTAAATGATAGAATCTGCAGGCCAGATATCATTCCTTACAGAAAAAAAGATTGTTTTGTTGAATCGCTGCAATAAATTATTTCTAGCTAATTTTATGATGAGTTTAAATCTCGAAAGCATATCGTACATTTTTAAAAACTCTTGTGGCATTGACTTGAAATGGATATGCATGTATAATCCTAGTTTAAAATCAGTTGTAAAGTGTTAGTGTTTATAGATGACCTAATAGAGCTGGCGTGTAGAGGAAAATAAATATTTTTCTCTGCAATTCTGTTACAATGTATTTTCATTTTCTTCCTTCCTTCCTTTATAGCAACTTTACCTTTCTCAACTTTATCAATAGTGAATAACAATTACTGATTGTATTAAAACTAGAAAACTGTGAAAGATCAGAACATTATTATTCTTGTTACTTTTCAGTGAGCCTTTTCAATGCAACTATACCAATAGCTCTTTTCTCTTTCTTCCTGGCGATTTGTTTTTATTTATTCTTGGCAAAAAATACAAAAACATTAGCATTCGAAACCAAACAGAGTTTTGTTTACAATTTGAAATATATTTTTTTATCTTTTATTTAAAACACATGGCTTATAGTATTAAATTATAAATTTATTCACTGAGCTCTTGTAAGCCAAATTTGTATTTAATTAACTAATGATTTTATCGTTTTCACTGCCCAGTTTATCATATTTTTTGTTTAAGATATTTTTTCTAAATTACCATGATACAACAGTTGGCAGTGCCTTGTCTATCCAAATGATTACTAAAAGATTAACACCACCTGTTAAGCGAATAAATGCAATAGTACAACTATTTTGAAAATGCATGATTAAGTTGATTTAATCCAAAAATAATATTGATTTTGTAGCAATGACTTATTTCTATTATACTAGTAATTTTCCGATTAAAACATTTGTATAGGCTTTCTAAATGTAGAATTTTTCGAAACATTTCGTGTATGCGAGTATTGTTGAGGTTTAATACACGGTTTGAAGGTTTTAACGTGAGAGTTCTTTTATAACATACCTGCAAACTAGATTTACGTCACAAATTAAGTTTACATTTTTCTCAGATGAATACTGTCAATGTGTTTCATGAGATAAACTTTGCTAAATCAAAGTGTTTTTATATTTTAACCTTCGTTTGAGACTACGTTTTTTCATGTTATCCCCCCCAAAAATTATAAATATCTCTATTTTAGAAAATCACTTTATCGTCAGTAAAATCTCGTAAAAGTCATAACTTATACAAAAGTAATGTTTTTTATTGAGTTTTTGCAATAATTTTTTTTCTTGATTTAACTATGATTTGTTTAAAAATAGAAAGAAAGCATAATCATGCATTTTATCTAATATGATTCATAAATTAACTTTAATTTGTGTGATTTTTATAACATACCCGGGCAGCTTCATTAAGCAGCTTTATTAAGTACATGTACTATAATAAGAATGTCTACCAATCTTCTTAATATATAATGTTTTTGGTTCTAGAAATAAAAAACATAGATAAAGCATTTATTGCATCTATATATTAAATATTTCATTCACAGATTTTAGTTTTATGTCAAGAACCAAAGAAATGATTGTGTTTGACGAATTATAAAATAAAATATCTTTTACCGTTATTGCGCCTAAATTTGTCAAAGTTAACGTGATTTGTATGATAAACGTAAACATAAATATTCCATTAATTGTTTACAAGTATTATAAATTTTCATTCTTTTCAGTGTTATATGACATTTATTTTTCTCACAGCTAAATAATGTGTTTGCGTAATACTTGTATATATTTTTATGCTGAAACATTTTTTATTTGAATTTTGACATTCAAGACCCGACGAAGAAGTTTTGTTGAAATTCAAAGTAAACCATAGGCTTCCTACGTTCAGTTTCTTTCGAACCTATGACTAATAGTATAAAGTTATATATTATCTTTACTTATTAGCCAAATTAATCATAAATATTTATTCGTTACTTACTAGACAAATTAATCATACAATTAGCTAGTAATTTTATCATTTTCATTGCCAATCTTATTATAACTTCTGCTAAATAGAATCTCAATTGCCATGATGCAACAGTTGCTAGTTCTATATCTTGTCTTAATAATTTACCTACAGATTAATATCACCTGTTAAGCGCCTAAATATACTTGTACAAATGATATGAAAATATATTACGTTTATTTGGTAAGAAAATAATATATATTTTGTATAAATAGGAGAACAAAGATCAACACGCCCGGCGAGCGACTTTCACGATATGCGCCACCTTTAATATTTAAAAGTAAAGACACCCAAAGGAGCACAAACAAAGGCAAAGGAAGAGCACAAAAATGACTTAATTTGCACCATAATAAATGTTTTGTAGTTTAACATTTCTGGATGTTGTAAATTCTCTCGATCTTTTATTGAGCAAACTTTAGGTGCTAGGGGGCGTGAGGGATGTTGCATGTATTCATTATCCCTCATGTACAGACTCAATCAAACCGAGTCTGCAATTCTCTTGTAATTTTGTTGTGATTAATGCTTCCAAGGGATCACTGTGTTTCCGGATTTTTAGGTGTTCTTCTGTAATATTAACATTAAAAAAACTGCATAAGAATGACCTAAAATAATTAAAAAGAATTAAAACATTGTCTTTGATTAGGTGTAAAAATATAAGAACTCAATAGCTGAAAAATACATAATATATGTAACCAGAGCAATAGTCCATTTTAGTAGCTTACTTTTGTCTGTACAAAAGCTGTATTCAGGTGTTATTTAAAATAAATATTTTTCTTGGCATAAAAAAATTGTTCTATAAGCCTAACAATTTTAATGGAAAAGGAATTCATCTTTCATTATTTGAAAATCATCGTTTTGCGCAAATGGTAAAGTGTCTCCCACAAATCCCATGGCCATGAGTTCGAGCATTTCTCTGGTCATAAACATGTTTTCTCAAATGACGCAAGTCTGGCTAATTTTAGAAAGTAAAGGTGCGGGAACAAAAAAGCTTGAATAGACAGAACTTGCTGGATGGCAACTGGGAACAGTCATGAAAATCACAGACTAGGTTCATATGAGAAAGTGCCCGCTAGCACCGAGTTGTTGAATACCATATTCAAATGCTATCAACGTGTGAATTCAGTATAAATGTTATCCCTTCCAGTGATGTATTGAATGATTTGCACATTTAATTCACTTCATTTAATTGCATCCTTCTCCTTCAATTGAATGGAAAGTCAGACAATGTTAATTATTTATCTTTTATTTTAGCTTTCACTGGCTCCAATGTTTATAATTTTATCTAACATCAAGAGTAGATTCACAATAAAATTCGAACTATTCTTTTAGAGATAATAAAAGGTATTTCATAATGGTGTTATAAATTTGTTAGGCAAATATTTATTCAGTTTTATAGTCAATATTATCATTTTTTACATGCGTTCTTATTGCGTGTGTCTTTATTTTGTCACTTATGCTTTACAATGGCATAGAGAAAAATGAATCCCTAAAGAATGTCCAAAACAAGAAAATTGAAAATGTTGCAGGCTCGGTTTAATTGAGCCTGTTTATGACCGATACTGAAAAGTGCGAATTACCGTCCACGTCCAGCACTACAGATGTGTTTATACGGCGGTTATCATGGAAAAATTATAGTCCATTGTTTATTAAATCTCATTATCTATCCGAATAAAAATGATGTATACACTTTTAAAATGATCTTGATTTGCAACAATTTTGTCATTATAATTTGATTTGCATTTTGTTTAAATCATGAAAGGAAAGTGAAATCACATTATTGCACATATTTTTGTAATCGTATTTAATTCAATTTTAAACAAATCCCATATTTGTTTGCTTCTGATTGCGTATGTTTGATTTGTTTTGAATATCATTTTTAATTTATATTTCAACATATTTAAATTAATTTAATTGATGTAGAAATAAGATATGATTAGTTTGAGCCAACACGCTAGCAACTTATTTAGTTAATGATCAGGTGGTTTACATGAAATCAATATGTAATTAAGACAAACATTTTAATAACATTTATTGCATTGCATTTATAGTAATTCAGTAAATAAATTAATTAACATGCACGTTTTGCATACATTAGATATATACCCGCAATAAGCCGTTTCTTGGTCTAATTAATGAAATTAAAATGACAAACAATACCAAGACGACACAAAAAAACATTCATTACTTTAATTTACTCATTTGTATAATTAAATTTCTTGAAATACATATCTCATTGTAGACAGTAATCAGGCACACACAGAGCATTTGCTTCATAGCGAACAGCTTGATTAGGAAAATGTATATTTCATCTGATATTTCCTTTAGAGATGTACATCTTGTGTACCTAAAACTAAATGGTAACATTGGATTTGGGTCAAACTACAAAAAAAACCCTTTCGCCTTAAGTAAAATTCTGTAAACGAGGAGGACAAATATTGAAATGTGACATTTTCTCAAGTTTTATTTTTCATATATGATTCTTTCCTCGGAACACTTAATTTTGTATTTTGCAATGAAAATAATTGTAGAAGAATCTTACTTTCGTGAAATAATCTACCAGATTCTATCAATGTTTTATTTCAGATTTCTACAAATAATCTCGAAAATTCACCATTAAGTCCAATCTAATTTAGCAATGCAATACCACCTGAAACACCAGTTATACAGCGGAGTTAAACGTAAATTGAATTTACTATCCGTTCAACATGTGTTGTGCTATCTAAATCAAGTTTTACCATAAAAACAAAATGTGTATCATGATCTCTCATGATTAGAAAATATCAACTAGTAGAGAGACCCTTTCTAAAGGGAAAAAACCGCTTAACACCAAGAGTACTTTACATTTTTTTCTTAAAATAAAAAGCATTCAGACTTTATACCATTACGTTGAAGTTGTTAGCGGCTCCGAAAGAGTTAAGATATCGATATTAAAGTTTAATGAACATTTTTAAGTAGTTTGAATACGTGCTTCGGGTATACTTGACAAATTCATATGCATCTTTCTGATTATGTTTGTTTTCATGTTGTACAGTATGTTATTAGTCTACAATATAATTAAATCAAATATGTATAGTATTAATATTTTCAAAAAGTAACTCAATACTATACTGTTTATTTTTAAAAAAATAAGGTTTTAATAGATTTATACGATATACTAGTTTGTAATTCACATTAAAGTCCATTATCAAATATTGTATTTTTGGCACAGTTGATTATTGTTTACTTTCTTAAACTTCTTTTACCAATTAATAAGAGTTCCATTAAAGTCAAAAACTTTAAAAACATAAAGTGTGAAGCAGTTAAAATGGAAAGATCTGTGATGGTAAGTAAAAAATATGCTTAGCATTCCTAGCCCGATTTGAGTGCACATTGGTTCGTCGCTTTTCATTTGTGCGGTTGGGGTTTGCTCATAAAAATGATTATTCTTAAATCACGGAAAGTGAAAGGGATATAGTGTGAAAAATTGCACAACAAATATTGGTCAAGACATGCAATAAATGGTATACACATGTTTGATAACTATTTCCTGTCCTGTCATGTCAATGAAGGCGGTCCTTGTATTATAGAGGGAAAATCATTGCAGTGCTTACAAGAACTTTTTTCGAAATGTTGTCTATTTCAAATTTAAAGGAAATAGGAATGACAAAAAACAATCAAAGGTGTTATTGTCTATTTGAATACTCCTTCCTCTTTTCATAGATAACGGTTATATGTTATGGTATGAGATTAAGTAGGATTTCGCATTCTCTTAAACATTTGGGCATTCATAGCTTGAGAATTTAGTTAAAAGGTTTTCAAGATGTTACACAACCATTCTGAATATTTGAATTGCATTATTTAAGTATAAAATAATACACTCTAATATTAATATCAGTCAGGAATAGAATAAAGTTGAGCTATTATGCACTCTAGGATTTCGTTGTCGTCATGCAATCTTAGGTTATAATAAAAGTATTGTTCTTTCAATTAGGATTTTGCTGTCTTACCTAAGTCATTAAAGAGTATAACAACACAAGCATAAGGCAAGAAATGGAGAAGTTTTGAACATGACTTTCCATGAAAAACAGTTTGTGTTAAGTTGGGTGAGTATGAAAGTCCTTTCGGCACTATTATGTTCATATAGTGACGTTCCGGCTTACTGGTGTAGGAAGTCCGCAAGTGTCCCTCCGTACATAATTTCAGACACATGCAGGCATACGGAACAGAATGTGATCACATTCGTATCATCAAAACATTTTCTGTTTAGATCGATGCACGCTTTTACGTTTTTTCGTATAAAAATAAGTAGCAATAAACCCAAAATCTTATCACAGGAGAGAGTTTTAATGACTAAAAAGTATTAGAATGTTCAAATTGAATTGATGTTTAAGTATTGAGAAAATTAAAAGTTATCATTAAGTCATAAAAGTCATTGTTTTTTAACTGCCTGTAAGATAAACGATAATAAAGTGTCTAGTGCTTGTTTATGCTGGTAATTGCATAGAATAAATTGATCATAAAGATATGAGAGCAAGGTATACAATTTAAAGAGTTGGTTTCAGCTTTTTAAACGTTTGTTCATCAAGCTTCAATATGAAACAATCTTATTACAAACAAATACTTCTTTCATATTAATTATGCAAATTCTTCACTATTTTGATTCCTTATTATTCACTTTATAAGAACCAAATAAACAGCTGGGGAAATAGATTTGATTTCATAATATCGTTATTAAATATTAATAGCATTTTAAGAAAAATGATATGGATATAATTCAATTCATAATTCATATTCAATTCTGAATATCACTAGATTTTAGATAAGACACAAAACTTAAAAGATAATGAAAAGTTGTAAGTTAATTTCAAATCTACTAACATGAACACCTGACAGTATTGTTTACAACAATTAAAAGAGTGACTTTATTTAGTATTGAATTGTCTGAAATTTCCATCTAAAACACGACAATAACTTTCAGAATGATTTGCATATAACAATTGAATTATGTTTGGTTGTAAATGAGACAATTGCTTTTGGTGAATATCTTTTATATCTTTTATATTTATATCATTATATTTGTTAAATGCACAACATAACAAGGTTTTACTACATTTAATTTATATTTCGATTAATTTCACTGCTCAGATAAGTCTATTTTTGTCTTACAGCATACGCATATCTTCATCAAATAATATAGAGTAACAACACGGTAATTATTGAAATAATAGAGATTAATGAGCGAAGAATTTTACAAAATTTATTTCCCTAACACTCAAAACATAGATCATTAGTTAAATTGTTGTTCACATCAATGTCTTCTTCTAAATTTTACACTGTAATGGATAATAACGTATTAATATTAAAATTGCATTTATCTTTTTACAGGCTAATGACCACATCAAAGTATGCGTGATACATTTGGTTTTCGAGGTTTGTTTTCCAATTTTTCAATGTTATTTTGTTTTCTCTCTCTTTTAAAAATGAATTATCATTATCTAAAAATAACGAAAACCAGCAAGGCTATGTTAACACACACAATTAGAGCCTACCGTCATACATAAATTTGATATTATCTAAATAAAACAATGCTTGGAACTTGAATAAAAAATAGTTAGTTTGTCAAGATGAATAATAATTTAAAAGTTGTTCATTCGTAAAATTATAGTGACCAGGTAAACGCTCATTTCCGATTGAACTGTATGTTGAAAGATACCTAATGGTGTCGTTAAGATGCTGCATACTGATATCACTGATGTTAGACTACTATCTAAACACAAATAAGTCTAGTTTTACTTAAATTGATACACAAAAGAAATACAATTAAGTGATCTATAATGTCTTGCAGGTTCACTTAGCTGAAATTATTTGCAATCAATGACACAGAATTAAAATTATAAGTGTCCAATGTTTGTTCATAAACCATCGCAATACATGTTTCGCTGTATTAAGCTTTTCAGTTGTTTTCACTCTTGTTGACTTTATTTACTGCCAATGTTTAATGTTTAATTGAGTTTCTCGGCTCGTAAAATGCATATAAAAGCATTAAAACAAGTCAGGTCATTACAATTGCTTAATATTATTTTTAATATCTTTTTAAATACCTTTTGTAAACCTTTGTTATAAAAATGATAATAACCTGAAAGAAACGATGCTTGTATATTATATATAATTAGTTTTGAACCACAGCAGTCTCAGCTTGAGACATTTTAATGTTTTCTATTATATATGTTTAACGTAGTATGACGTTAGGGTGTTTGCACGTGAAAAAGAAGCACATTTAGTTTGTACATATAAAAAAGTGTTAACTTTCCTAGCTGTAAAGCAGACTTTTAACTCTCTTTCCGTTAAATATGTGATAAACTTATAATGGCTTCTGTTAAACTATCACAAAACAGGTTTGTTAAACAATATTGTAATACATGACTATGAAAAGCAATAATAAACCTTTCAGAATAATTATATTTCCTGCTTTACCATTTCACCTTTTTAACATTTAAAAAAATGCAAAGATGGTCATGCTTGGGAGTTTGTTTTTCATTGTATTGCATGACTGACTGAAACATTGTTTGCTAACTATATCAATTAATGCATGCATTATAAACTGAACAAACAAACATTTGAAAACTACGATAGTCATAAGGAAACACAGGAAATTTAAAGATAATATTCTTTCTAAACCTCTAAGGAAATTTGGATTAAATGGAAAAGAATCTAGTGGGAAATGGTTATTTGAACAATCGGAAAATCAAATTATACGTCAATACTAGGTACAACAAAGTGCAAACGTGGTGAATAATAAAATAATAAGGGTCGGAGAAAAATCTACCATGTTTTATGCTTACCTATTCAAGTTTCTTAAATACAAAAGTAGGATTATCAAAATGACCTTGCAGTAAAACCTCAATATATTTTCAAGTTCTACAGCAAGTTTAAAATTCTAAAAAGACAGATAATACTTTTGACGCATTAAATGATAGTTCGTTATCTACAAAACAACATAAGTAATTTAGGTGCATTTTAAGGACACGTGTTTCGTTATCGGAGGGGCCAAGGAACAGATGCGAACACCATGTCTTCAATTACTCTGATGTTGTCGCATTAATGGAGAATATAATTCAGACAGAAAGCAAATATTGTTTGGTATTATTATTATTATTATTCCTTTTTGTTTGCGATAAAAGTTCGAAACTAGTTAAGATAATTGATTAATGTTAATATATTTACAATTACTATACTCAGATAGAAATATATACAATAAAACATTTTGTTTATTATGTACACTTTAAGGACGCTTAAACAGAACATTTTGAAACGTTGCAGGCTAGATTGGACTTGGCCTTTTCGTGGTCTATGGGTGGTAGTAGCAAATGGAATCTACTGCCAATGCAACCGAACAATGGCTTGAAAAGAACATTCCTAATCTGTCTAAATCGTCTACCAAAACAGCCAGGGAAATGTCATATTAATTTGGTGTAATCGTAGACAAGATCCAATGAAAAGAAATATTTTTGTTTTTGTTCCTGGACTTATTGTTAAATTACAATGGTTTTCAAATCAGAGTTTGTGTATTCCCCCTGGAGTATCGAGACTGTGAATGGTAATGAGTTAAATAACTACTGACAGAATGATAGATATTGTCAGACAGATTATCGATAAGCCAATTACTCTGTTGTTGCCCTACTGCGGGAGAATATGTATAATTCAGACAGAATACAAAGTAAAGCTTCATTTTGAAATAATGTGATTTTGAATGTCATTTGGAATGCAAAGGCAGATTCATCCATGCATGAAATATATTATTGACATTGAAAGTCGTAATTATCAAAATTATCAATCCCCGAATTCTTATGAAGTTATAGAAATTCTTCGAAATGACAAACAACATAGAACAGACTAAGAGTGCTTCGTTATTTCATTTAATATTTTAGTACATTATCCTCTCTAAATTGCTCCTTGCTAGTCAATGTTCATGTGAATTATAGTTCCGCATTTATACAATACAACGATTTGGAAGTGATCCCTCAGAAGCATTAAAAACAGCAAAAAAAAAGAAAATTGCAGACTCAGTTTGAACATGTTTCTTTTAACATTTAACCATTTTCACACGTACAAAGTGCAAGGTAAACGTGTTTTATGTAGTGTGCTTTAGCTAAGTGTTTTCTTTTTACTTCTCATTGATGAAACTATTAAGACTTTCTTCGTTTACAGCACCTTATCTTATCAGTTTACATGCAAACTACTCCAGAGATAACTGCAGCAAAGGTGTTTTATGGGATAAACTTTGCGATGTTTTTAAGTTCTCTGACATTACTGATAAATGTCTCTTTTGCAGAACTTCGCGTTACTAGTGTTAGCAGTTAAATGATAAAATCCCGGGATCAGAAGTCATTTCTTCACAAAAAGGTTGTTTTATTGAATCGCCACAATAAATTATTTCTAGGTAATTTTGTGATGAAATTTAAACCCCAGAGCATATTGTACATTTTTATAAACTCTGGTTTGTTAGAATAAATGACAATGATTTGAAATTGATATGCATGTAGAATCAGATGTAAATTGTTTATATATGACATAATAGAGCTGGCGTGTAGAGTAAAAATACTTTTTTCTGCCAATATCTTTACAATGTATTTTCGTGGCATCGTGCCGATAGGTTTGTTCAGGGGTACGTCAACTAGGTGCCGCCCTTCATTGTTGATCTCTTTTTTCATAGTATACCTTTGAATCTCACTACATCTTTTGTTGATACCTTTACTTTCTACTTTCGTCACATCTTATTTTGCCGATAAGTTTACCCTGCATTCTCGGCACATGTATAGGTTTCTGTCACAAAGCTGTCACAAAATATTCTGAATACAAATGCTACGATTCAATTTCTAAATAACATAATATTATATAAGTACAAATATATTAATGCTTTTGACTGAGATTTCAAATCATTATTGTTAAATATGTGTCATACTTGTATACAGACTGTCAAATATTCCAGTAATAGTCTGCCATGTCCAATAAATAAGTAAATTCAAAATTCCATGTTAATCATATTATGTTCAGCAATCAGCAAATAAGATGGTTTTGTATACTTAGTTTTTGTTTCATCGCGAGATCAACAAGTTATTATGACGTTATTACTATACCCCCCGTTGTTTAGTTTCAGTCAGTGATGAGGTATCATATGCTATACAAATATTTTTAAAACATATCATTACGTCTAATTTAATCAATTAGACTGACAGATAACTGAAGAAATTTTCTCTCACCTGTTCAACAGCTTGTTACATAGGTAATAAATTAGATAATAATCTAACTTTTCCTGTGATGAAGAATATTTTCCTCTAACACGTTTTCTTTTTTTACTTAAAACACGAATGACACAATATTGCCCTTTTTGAACATTGATACTATTTCATCTTATTTACGGTAATTAATCTACTACGACAATTTGAATACAATTATTTATCTTAGTTGTTACTAATACAAATGTGTATCCATCATGTCATCTTATTGCTATGAAGGTTTTGTTAATTTATTTATTTATATTTTGTTCCATTAGGAAACACCGATACATCGAATTCTTTGGCAAACAACCGGTATTCATTTGGGGAAAAAAACGTTATTGCTAATCAGGTATTAAGCTTATTTGAAATAAAACGTTTTGCTATTCAAATTAATTTAGAGTAACTTCAATGAATATACGCAATTAAATGTTTTATATACAATTATTATTATTATCTATCACTATGCGTAACACTATGTCTCATTATTCATACAATAATTATAAGACAACTTCTTTCTTTCTTTCTTTTTAACAACTTTACCTTTCTCAACCTTATCAATAGTGAATTACAGTTACTGATTGTATTACAATTAGAAAACTGTTAGAGAACAGAACACCTATTATTTGTTAGTTTTCTGTGAGCTTTTTCAGTGCAACTATACCAATAGCTCTTTTCTCTTTCTTCCAGGCGATTTATTTGTATTTATTCTTGGCTAAAAAACAACAACATTAGCATTCGAAACCTAACAGAGTTTTGTTTACAATTTGAAATTTATTTTTGTTTATATTTTATTGAAAACATATGGCTTAAGTATTAAATTATACATTTATTTAATGAGCTCTTGTTAGCCAAATTTGCATTTAATTTACTAAATGATTTTATCGTCCAGTTATCATAATTTTTGTTAAAGATAACTTGTCTAAATTACCATGATACAACAGTTGGCAGTGCCTTATCTATCGGAATGAATTACTAAAAGATTAACACCACCTGTTAAGCGCATAAATGTAGTAGTACAACTAGTTTGAAAATGCCTTATTAGGTTGATTAAAGCCAAAGAATATTTTAATTTTGTAACAATGACTTATGTCCATTATACACGTAATTTTCCGTTTAACATTGGTTTAGGCTCTCTCAATGTTGTAGAAAATTTTCGAAACATTTCGTATATATTGTTGAGGTTTAATACACGATTTGTAAGTTTTAAGTGATAGTTGTTTTATTACATACCTGCATACTAGGTTTACATCAGAAATTAAGTCTTCATTTTTCTCAGATGAATACTGTCAATGTGTTTCATTTGGTATATAAAAGTGTTTTTTATATTTTAAGCTTTGTTTCAGACTACATGATTTCATATTATCCCCCAAAAATTTATAAATGTCTCCATTGCAGAAAATAACGTTATCGGCAGTAAAAACTATAAAAGTCCTAACTTACACAAAATCAATGTTTTTGTTGAGTTTTCACAGCAAATTATTTTCTTGAGTATTTCTATGGTCAGTTTATAAATAGAAAGAAAACGTTATACATTTTTTTGTATCTCATAAGATTTATAACTTAATTTTAAATTTGATATAATTTCACTACATAATGTGGTGGCGTAATACTTGTATATATGTTTTACTGAAACATTTTTTATTTGAATTTTGACATTCAAGACCTGAAGTAGTTTTATTTCACACATTACATGTCCCTCTCCTTCCGCCGCCCTTATGTCCACTCCAGGTTTTTGTTTGGTGCCTTCTGGGTGCCCTACTTTGGTGTGTCGGGGGCTGCGTGCTGTGAATGTTGTCTTTACCTTGTTGATGTTTATTCTTGTTTTTTTCTTTTTGTTTGAATTCAAAGTAAACGATATACTTCTTCCTATGTTCAGTCTTTTTCAAACCTATGACTAATAGTATTAAGTTATATATAAAATCTTAACTTACTAGCCAAATTAATCACATAATTAGCTAGTAATTTTTATCATTTTCATTGCCAAGCTTATCATAATATCTGCTAAAGAAATTCTCAGTTGCCATGATGCAACAGTTGCTAGTTCTATATCTTGTATTAATAAGTTACTTACTGATTAACATCACCTGTTTAGCGCCTAAATATACTTGTTGAAATGATATGTAAATATTTTACGTTTATTCATATTAGTATGAAAATAATATATATTTTGTATCAATGGGAGAACAAAGATCAACACGCCCGCCGAGCGACTTTCACGATATGCGCCACCTTTAATATTATAAAGTAAAGGCACCTAAAGGAGCACAAACAAAGGCAAAGGAAGAGCACAGAAATGACTTAATTTGCACCTAACTTATTTTTTTGAAGTTTAACATTTTTTGATAATGTTCTCGATCTTTTATTGAGCAAAGTTGAGGTTTTCCTCTGTTATATTAACTTAAAAAAACTGCATAAGAGTGATCTAAAAGAATTAAATTATTGTCTTTGATTAACTGTAAAAATAAAATAATTCAACAGCTGAAAAAAACATTATATAGTGAACCAGAGTAAAGGTTCGTTTTAGTAGCTTCCTTTTGCACTTTTTTGACTACAAAAGCTGTATTCAGGTGTTATTTAAAATGAATATTGTTCATGGCATAAGAAATTGTTCGTACCGTTACAATTTTAATGGAAAAAGGAATTCATCTTTCATTATTTGAAAATCATCGTTTTGTGCAAATGGTAAGTGTCTCCCATAATTCCCATGGCCATGAGTTCGAGCATTAGTCTGGTCATAAAAATGTTTTGTCATATGACGCCAGTCTGGCTTATTTTAAGCAAGTAAAGGTGCGGACACAAAAGATTTATATGTAAATTGACAGAACTTGCTGGATGGCGAGAAATCTAAGAAATGAGTGATCCAATTAGTAAACAAACGCATATATAGCCTGTTCAAATGAGAACGTAGAAGTCCTCGCTAGCACCGAGGAATACCATATTCAAATGCTATCAAAGTGTGAATTCAGTATAAATGTTATCCCTTCCAGTGATGTGTTGAATGATTTGCACATTTAATTCACTTCATTTAATTGCATCTTTCTCCTTCAATTGAATGAAAAGTCAGACAATGTTAATTATTTATCTTTTGTTTTAGCTTTCACTGGCTCCAATGTTTATAATTTTATCTAACATCAAGAGTAGATTTACAATAAAACTCGAACTATTCTTATAGAAATCATGAAAAATATTTCATAATAATGTCATAAATCTAATAGACTATTAAAGGGATTTTACATTATAAAAAAAACATTTCTTAAGTTTTATAGTTAATGTTATCAGATTTTACATGCGTCTTTATTGCTTGCGTCTTTATTTTTGTCACTTTTGTAAGTACATTGTCTTTTGCGATGAAAACTGGACAATGATACTCTATTGTTAATCAAAATCATTATCCATGCGACAAAAATCATTTATACATTTTTAAAATGATCTTGGTTTGCAACTTTTTCTTCATAATAATTTGATTTGCGTTTTATTTTAAAACATGCAAGGACAATTAAATCACGTTATTGTCAATATTTTTTCAATGATTATTGTATTTAACAACTCCGATATTTGTTTGATTCTGATTGCGTATGTTTGATTTGTTTTGAATATCATTTTAATGAGTTTTTCAACATATTTTAATTCATTTGATTAATGCAGAAATACGATATGATTAGTTTGAGATAAACGATAGAAACTTATTTAATTAATGGTCAGGTGGTATAATATTAAATTAATATGTAATTAAGGCAAACATTTTAATAACATTTATTGCATTTATAACAATTCGGTAAATAAATTAATTCACATCCATGTTTTACATATACAACATATACCCACAATTAATCGTTCATTGGGCTAATTAATGCAATAAAATGACAATTTTAATATACAATGCAAAGACAACACAAGGAAATAATTACTTTTAACATATCTCGCTTAATGTATAGTCAGTAATCAGGCACACACTTTCAGGATTGTTTTCATATTAGGCAAATGTATATTTCTTTTGATATTAGAAATGTACGTGTTTTGTTTTCAATTTTTAATGATAAAAAATTACACACTATTTTTCTCCTTCAGTAAAATTCTGTAGTTATCTTATTGTCATATTGTGACAAGAACAGATATAGAAAACAGTGAATTGTGTCATTTTCTCGAGTTTGAAAAAAAAATTTTATCCAGATCTCAGAACGGTTCATTTTGTATTTTGCATTGTAAATGAGTGTAAAGGAATCTTACTTTTAATATTCACCGTTAAATAATTTGCTAGATTCTATCAATGTTTTTATTACATATTTCTTCAAATAATCTCAAATACATTGTGACATCAAATCTTATCTAGCAATGCAATACACGCGATACACCTGTTTTACACCGGGGTTAAACGTAAATTTGAACTATCCGTTCAACATGTCTTGCTATATACTAGTTGTGCTATCTAAATCAAATTTAGCCATAAAAATAAAAAATGTGTATCATGATCTCACATGATGAAAAATATATCTTATAGTAAAAAGGCCATGTCAGACGGGAAGAAAGCGCCAAACACCAAGAGTACAAAAAATGCCAGCAGACAAAACAGACATACATGAATTTAGCCTCCGAAATCTAGAAATGAATACAGATTGCTCTAACTAACACTTTTTCTCCTGATAATAGAAAAACATTCAGACTTTATACCATTACGTTGAAGTTGTTAGCGGCTCCGAAAGAGTTACGATATTAAAGTTTAATGGACATTTGAAGTGGTTTGAATACGTACTTCGAGTATATTGACTCAACTACGTATGCATCTTTCTGATTGTGTTTGTTTTGATATTGTACATTATGTTTTTATGTTAACAGTTTGTTTGAACAATACAATTAAATCAGATATGAATAGTAATAATATTTTTGAAAAAGTAACACAATACTATACATTTGTTTTTCATTTTTTAAATAATTTATACAATTTAGTTCCTAATTCACAATAGAGTCCATTATCCACTGAGGTCAAAAAGTCTAAAATTACATGAAGTGTAAATCAAGTAAAGTATTCGAAATTGAAACATCTGCGAAGGTAAATAAAGAAATATGCAAAGACGTAAATGAAAATCGATTTCTGTACGATTGCTAGCCCGATTTGAGTAAAATTTGTACCAACGCTCTTCATTTAGGGGTGGAGTTTTGCTCATTAAAAATTATAGTGCTGGAAACACGGAGAGAGTGAAAGGGAAATAGTGTGAAAAAGTTATTGGTCAAGACATACAACAAATGGTATACATATATTTGAAAACTATTTTCTGTCCAGTGGAGGCCCTTGTATTGGTGAAAGTAAATCATTGCAGTGCTTACAACTTTTTTTTTTCTAAATATGTTTTAATTTCAAATTTGAAGGAAATAGGAGTGAACAAAATACAATCAAAAGCATTTTGTGTCTTTTTGAATATTCCTTCCTCTTTTCACAGAAAGCGTTAATATGTATTACTCTGTGATAAAGTAGGGTTTACATTCTCTTAAACATTTGGGTATTCACAACTAAAAAGTCTGCAAAATGTTACACATGTCATTCTGAATATTTGAGTTGCATTATTTTAGGGTTGGTTTAAATTCAGTAAGACAGACGTTTGATGCATTAAATGTTACACTTTTTTTAGATAGTCAGGAATAGAATGAAGTCGAGCTATTGAATTCTGGGTTGTCGTTGACGTCATGTATTCTAAGGTTAAAATAAATGTATTCATTTTCAATCAGGATTTTGCTTTCTGACCAAAGTCATTAACCAAGATAATAATAACACAAGCATAAGATAAGAAAGGGGGAAGTGTTGAACATATGATTTTTCATGAAAAAAACAGTGTTTGTTAGGTTGGGGGAATATTTACTTTTCGGCTTACTAGTGTAGGAAGTCCGCAGGTGCCCCTCCGTACATAATTTTAGACACATGCAGGCATAGGGAACAGAATGTGATCACATTCGTAAAATCAAATCATTTCTATTCTGATAAAATCACGCTTTTACGATTTTTTTGTATAAGAATAAGTAGCAATCAACCATAAATCTTATCATAGGATACAGTTTTAATGTTTAAAACGTATAAGAATCATCAAATTTAATTGATGTTCAAGTATTGAGAAAATTAAAAGTAATCATTAAGTCATAAAAGTCATTGTTTTTTAACAGCCTGTAAGATAAACGATAATAAAGTATCAAGTGCTTGTTTATGCTGGTAATTGCATAGAATAAATTGATCATAAAGATATGAGAGCAAGAAATAAAATTTAAAGAGTTGGTTTCGGTTTTTAAACTAGTGTTCATTCAGCTTCAATATGATATATCCTTATTATAAACAAACAACTTAAACTTTTTATATACACTATTTCCGTACTAAAACTGTAAACTATACACTATTGTGAATTAGAATTAATCAGGTATTATAGCTAATCAAACAGCTGATACAGGTTATTATTATGATTTCACAATATCCCCACTCGATATTAATATCATTGGGAAGAAAATGATACCAATATAAACTTATCTTTGATAAGTTTTCAATGTTTCAATTGGAGATAAATGTTCTAAATATCAACGGATTATGAATAAAATACGTAAATGATAATTGATAGTTTCAAGTTAATTTCAGAAATCTATTAACACCAACACCTGATCGTCTTATTAGCAAAGTTTTATGTGTTTTACACCTAATTAAAATGATAGTGTATTGGTAATTGAATTGTCGTAAAACAGGGCACTTAATTTCAGAATAATTCCTTTTAACTACGCATAACAGTTGAATTGTTTTGTTGTTAAAACGAAAAATAATTATAATTGTTTTTAGAATGCTTAATTATATTATTTGAGTTATTTGTTTACTTCATATTTCTTGGTATATCATAACCTATACATGTATTGACAATCAGTCATAAACGACATTTAGCTCATCACTACTGATTAAATAATTGTGTTGTTTTAAATGCAAATGAATAAAGGATACTCTAGTTATTGTCAAAAAATATAGGATTTATTTTCATCAAGTGGTTTGAAAAAAAGATATTCCATGTGAAAATTTTTAGAGCACGAAATAAAAAAAAAGTATTTATAGAGAAATAAAAAGACTTTAATTTTCTGGGTTTATTTTTATACCGTTCTCTTTTGTCAATACAATTAAAAAGACTTCCCCTTCATTTTGTGTATTGTATGAATTAAGAAGACATCAGTGAAAATGCAAATCAATAATTTTAAAGTGAAAATACGGAACAGGAAATACGCATTTTATTTCATCAATATTTCTCAATATTTCGTTTATAAGCATATCATAAAATAATTTCAAATACAATATACCACCGACCGCAAACTTACTTTTAAGATTCGATGAAGATTTCCGGTTGAATCTGTTTTGTTGAGGACAGTGCATGGAATACAAAGACATTCTGTTCATGAAGCTTTCATTTTCCTTCACCAAGTTAAACAACACGAAGGTCATATTGTTTCTCCTTTCTCAAATTGTTGGTAGCATTAATTGTAATATGGACACTCGAATTCTGAATTCCCAGAAGTGTACACACCCAGTTTGTATCTTAAGCAGCTGCAAGTGAAACATTTAGGTGATACAAATGGTAAATGACCCATCTGGTGACTTTGAAAACAGACTGCTCAAATTGAAACTAAAACAATCTCTGAAAATTCAACAACATTTAATTAATGCCACGAATCTCATGATATTATAAAGAATTACTTGAGTAAATGTTGTTTTTTTCTCAAGTTTACATCGTAAAATAATGTTTTTTGGAGAAAGTTAATTTTTAATGACAAAAACTAATATGTAATTTACAGAACTTATCTGTTTAATCACTGTAGGGTGTTTTAATGGCTTAAAACGTTTTGGGATTTTTTTCCATTTCATCGGTGTTAAATTTGTTAGAAAATTAAATGTTATCATACAGTCATAAAAGTCATTATTTACAACAATCTGTAAGCGATTCTCACGTGTCTAGTGCTTGTTTATTTTTGTAACTGCATAAAATCAAATGGTTATAAAGATGTGAGAGCGAAGAAAAAACTTGGAAAGAGTTGGTAAGAGTTAATAAAGCTTGAGTAAAAAGTATTGTATATTCTTAATATATAGGTTAACCTTCTTCAATTGTTTGGGGATTTAAAACCATTAACTTAAATAGCACTCTTTTTGGTTATATAATGTAACATTTTTGTGACAGGCCGACTAAACAGGTGAGGTATATTTAATGATTTCTGCATATAAGCGCTTATCGACATCTAAAAGTACCTGATGTGGTTGCTAACATTTTCTTATTCTATCATTAAACAGAACAATTCGAATATTGCTAGATTAAAACATGTTGTAATTAGTTCCAACTACCACGGTTTTGTTCTTTTCCAGACCAATATGTTTAGATTGAAATTGTGATTTTATACTGATAGAAACGTACCGAATGATTTTGACATTTTTCACCCGACTCAAAAGGTAAAGTGTTATTTAAAAATAATATTATTAATATAATCTTTCAAATTTACTATTGGTATAATTGAATTGCAAATTTAATGGAACAATTAAAGAGTTGTTTGAATCATCTGGAAGATGATTAATTTGGTCTACAAATATCTTTGTAAGAAAATATACAAAACTCAATGAATTTTCAGTTATTTTCTTGTCAGATTATATCAATATTTTATTGAGGATCTCTAAAATACTGTCGAAAATAGATATTTACGTCTAATCTTATATACAAATACAATCGAGTACATCGAGTACACCTGTCCATTCCAGATTCTTTGCAAGCATGGTTTGTTTAGATCACTTTAATAAATTTATACCTTTTATCCTAGAAGGTAAGCTGAGATAGTTTTGATACAAATACATATAGTTGTATAATATATAACAACGAACGTAAAGTTCAAACATTCAAAAACAATTCTATAAAACTTACATTATTTTATTTTTTTACCATAGCACGTTGATAGGTAAACAATAATCAAATGATAAGTTTTATACATAATTAATTTTCCAATGCTCAAATTAAATCTCTTTTGAGAATTGAATAACAATAATAACCAAGTAATTACTAAAGTCGTGCAAGCAATACAAAAGTTCCCTACCTGTGAGAACGCCACAAAAAATATGTCAGCATCAATTAGAAGGGACATGGTCTTTCAATTGTTGTGACCAAGCACTTACAAGACAACCGATTCATTTTATATGAATAAGTTGTAGCCAATGAGAGCAAATTCTAAGGTCCTGTCCAAAGGGTTGTTTCGTCACATTATAAAGCTACTCCATTAATGAATGAATAAAAGACTTATGTTAAAGTTTTTTGACCGCAAGGGCATTGGTAATGGGAACAGACAAGAAGACTGTAGCAAATTCGTAATCTCCTTAATGCAATATTTTAACCGTCATATAATTATTTTCTGTACATTTTATTCATAGCTGGATCCAGTATTTATGAACGGACAGACTGATTCACGGACGGACGTGCGAACAGACGGACGGAGAACAAACCTAAAGTTCGAGTAGTGTGCGATTCCATGAAAAGCCGCGTTCGGTATGCCAGAAAAGAAAGCGTGTGTCCTAAGCGAGAAAAGAAACGGCGATATTAAACACAAAGGGATTCAGTAAAGGGATGAGAGTTAATGAAATTTGCATATCACAGATAAGTCGTCAAAAGACAAACATGCAAGTAACATATCCTAAGTGTAAATTATACAATATTCAAGTAGGTATACTGGAACCACCAAATTTAAAAAAGGTCAAATAGAAATAACTGAAATTCCACAACAAATATTATGCTGAATGATATTCAAGGATCGAAAATACAACATCTTTGGTTATTTGTACTGGTGACTTTTAACGGCCTCCACACGGCATAAAAACGGAATTCAAGAACGCTTTAAATGACAAAAGAAATGTTGCATGCTCGGCGTGATTGAGCCTGTTCGTTGACGTTACGGGAAAGTGTAAAATACTGTCACTGGCTTCAATATTTAAACACGTAGTTGGAGTAGTTGATAAATTTAATGAAAGTTCGAGTATATAACGCTTCATAATGCAGATTTTCTCATTATTCGACCGATATCTGAGAAAGATTAACAAAACACTTTTTACATCAACTTTAAATCCTCCATCGAAATAGTTCAGACATTTCACAGTGTTGCCCAAAGCATTTAGATGGAACTGCTCCAAATTATTATGTGTATGCTATTTTGTTTTAGACATTTATATTGAGTCCCAAAATTGTTATGGGAAATCTGTCACTTATTAACATTTATGATGATATATCAAAATAAAAATTGTTTGTTATTTGAATGTTCTATTACTTTTATTCTATTTCATTATATATTCTTTTGTATCCAATTAATCTTAATGATAAAATTACAAAAGTTAAATTTCCAATGCATTTCAAAATAAACTGAACAAACAACTAAAACATGTGATAACGAATTACATTGATAAACTAATGTAGAAAGACGCTTTTGTTGCTATGGTCACATTTATTCCATCAATTATGAAATGAAAAGAAATATTCACAAAACGTGACATCTGACAAAGAAAAGAAATTCGCCGTAAATACACAAAACACAAATTTAAGAAACGTCTAGATAGACATTACTTGAAAACAATTATAAAAATGGCACGCTAATTGAAAATTAACTTTTATAAACATTTTCATGTATTTAGCGAGAGCCATTGATCAGCTATTTAAAATATTTCTTATATCTCTTTGTTACATATCTAATCTCTGCACTGAGGAAGTAATGTTACCTTTGTGCAGACTTGATCAATAATTATCTTGAGGAAAGTACTGTAAGATATTAATTTTCAAAGGTGAAACTATCGTGTTGTTGTTGTTTTGTTATTTTTTTTGTTGTTGATTTATTTGCTGAAGATATATACATTTGGTTGCTGATCCTTATGACGACAATAACGTCATTAATACTAGATATAATGTATAATAGTGAATTACCATGTTAAATATACATTAAATTAAGGAACAAGCTGCTTAAGTCGAAACATATAATGTCTTTACATAAATTGTTTGTATTGCATATATAGTAAAATAGAGTGAAATAAGAATCCCTAAAAGAAAGCCCAACGCGGCAAAATTGAAAATGTTGCAGGCTCGGTTTGATTGAGCCTGTTCATAAACGGTACTGTCAAGTGCAAACTACCGTCCACGCCCCCTAGCACCGGCTTAAGCAGAATTCAACATTTAACATGAACTGGCAAAATTTAGAATTTTGAAACATCCGCAGATGTGTTCATATGGCGGTTATCATGGAACCTTCAATGTGACACGTTAGTGCCATTCCATGAAAAGTAGCATATGGTCCCCAAGTAAAAAAAAATGCGTGTGCCCTGAACGAGAAAACAATGGGCGGAACTAAATAAAATGGAATTTTGAAAGGGGATCTGACGTTATGAAGCCTGCATATCACAGGTATAACGTCAAAAGACAAATTTAAAAAGCCTGCCTCATATCCTAAGGGTGATTCAACACTACTCAAGTGTGAGGAATACTGGAACCACCCAACACGAAAGATACCGAATAGATAGATCTAAAATATCAAAGACTATATTTATGTTGGTTGCCCTAGTATTTCTGTACAAGATACAAAAAGTAACATTTAACAATTTGTTAGCCAATCGGGTTTCTGGCTGCGATATTGTGCGTTTTATAATGATGCCTTAAAACAGGCTTCATTGCAAGTACATATGCTCACTTGAACTTATATTATACACACCGTATTACCGGCGGCAGTGATGGCAGATCACTGCAGTGATGGCAGATATCTGAAAATTACCGATCGGTACAGGTAGGTTATAAATTTGGTTGGTTTAATTATATTAAACAAATACGGCCCATATCATTGCTATAAAACTATTGTCCATTGAATGGAGATACTGTAAGGTAATTTTGGACTCGTTTTTTCCTGTTTTAAGACTATTTTGAGCAGGTTAAAAGTGACATCCTCTGAAAAATCCGTGAAATTGTCTGTTTTCTGTTCAAAATAGCTCAAGTTTTAAGTAAATGTCAGGATTTCCTGTTATCAATATAGACGTTCATCCATTGGGGTCACGCAAGCCAAATATCTACCCTGTGAGTCTTTTCTTGAAAGTTTTACAGACGCTCAATCTGGTCCGGTTGAAGGAAAAATGCTGCCGTTGTAGGCAGATACATATTATAAATGCTGCCGTCGCTGGCAGAAATACCATGAAAGTGGCTAACATTCTGACAGAAAATCAATTTCAATCTTTTGTCAATTTTTCTTTTCTTTGCGTCCTTAGTCGGAATTGAGACGTTAAACTATCATTTCTAATATTTTCTCAAGATAGAAAAGTTTTTTATGCAGTATGTGCACCGAAAAAAGCTTTTTAGCAACATGCAGTTACAATACAAAAAGTGATGATTTAGTACGATAAAATTGCACTTTAAATAGAGAAATGAACATGAAAAACTTCATTTTTCTATATTCATGCATGTGTGCTTGATCTGTTGTGTCTGTCAGTTACATGCATACAATACTATATGTATCTTAAGTTCAGCAGCGCACTCCCTTTTTAAGACAAAACGCTAATTGCATATTACAGCAAGTAACTTCTGTAAGTGGATATTCATTTGCTAGCATATGACATTGTTTTCTCAAGGTAATAATGCTCATCACTTTATGACAAATAAAGGCTGAAATTTACTTAATCGGTGCAGATTATAAGTTATTAAATTGATGTAATAAAGGGGAGACTATTAACCTCGCAACTGGCATCAGTGTATGTGTATCATAAAACATTATAAAAATTATGTTAATGTAAATTGGAAAGATAATATTATTGACAGTTCAAATATTTTCCTATATTGTCAAGTTCTTGAAAAACACGACATTGTGGATTCATTTCTTTAAATTTTCATGTTTGTAATAGCGTTGTAATTTGCCTTTGAATAACATTTACTATGCGTAACTATTAACAACAGTTCTAACATCACGTGCTCACATTTAAATATATATTTCTTCATTCATTTTAGTTGTAACCATGACAACTTATAAAGATGAACCCTTCGATGATTAAGACGAGGTAATGGCTCCATTAGTTGGCTCGTTTCTTGATGTATCGTTAATGGAGACTGTTAATAGTGAGATATTTGACTGTGACATTTGTGGCTGAGGTTACAAGTCCAAAGTCTTACTGAAAAGACATCTAAGAAAACATTCCAGCGAGGAAACATTTGAATGCACGAGGTGTACACAGTATTGGAGCCATTGCCTCACTGAAGATTTATTTTTCACTGCAGCGAAACATATTTTCCGTATTTTGAATGGTGTCTTGCCGGACTACTTTCATTCTTAATTCAGACAATATACAAAATTATAGGTGAAGTCTTATGAATTGAAAGGTCCAAAAAGAGAAAAAGTATATAACAAATCAAAAAATTCTAGTTTTTTCCTATAAATACAGGATTTATTTTCATCTTGTGATATGAATCATCGAAAGGTTCATCTTTATAAGTTTTCATGGTTACAACTAAAATGAATGAAAAAATATATATTTAAATGGGAGCACGTGATGTTAGAACTGTTGTTAATAGTTTAGCATAGTAAATGCAATTAAAAGGCAAACTATTACCCTATTACAAATTTGAAAATTTAAAGAAATGAATCTACAATGTCGTGTTTTTCAAGAACTTGATAATATAGGAAAATATTTGAACTGTCAATAATATTATCTTTCCAATTTACATTAACATAATTTTTATATTGTTTTATGATACACATACACTGATGCCAGTTGCGAGGTTAATAGTCTCCCCTTTATTACATCAATTTAATAACTTATAATCTGCACCGATTAAGTAAATTTCAGCCTTTATTTGTCATAAAGCGATGAGCATTATTACCTCGAAAAAACAATGTCATATGCTAGCAAAAGAATATCCACTTACAGAAGTTACTTGCTGTAATATGCAATTAGCTTTTTTGTTTTAAAAAGGGAGTGCGTTTGGCCCAAAATTTTAAAATACATATAGTATTTTTAGGGCATGTAAGGGGAACAGACTTTTAAAACAAAAACACATGCAAAAAATATAAGGAAAAAATAAAGGGTTTTTAAAATGTTATTTCTCTTTTTATGGGTGCAATTTTTTTCGACAAATCATAAATTTTTTTTATTGAAACGGGCATGTTTCCCCAAAAAAAAGCTTTTTTTTCCGAATGCAATATTTTTGATACCCGTTTTTAAATAACTTTTCTATTTTGGAAAATATTAAAAATTTGAAAATCGAAAACTAATGGGCCCTTTCCGTCAGTTTCGGATAAGGACCTCAAAACAAAAATAGTTTTAAATTTACACAAAACTAAAATGGGGTTATTCCGGTTCAAAACCCTTCCCCGCTAAGAAACTAAACATGTAAACAAATAGTAATTTAATGCTGGGAGTTGTTGACAAGTTTATTTCCATTTATATGTAGTAAAAGTCCACCTAAAAATAAGTGAATTCATAGGTACAAAAGCAAACAATACATTATTTATATATTTACTAATATGGCTGTAGAAACCGAAAGAAAAACCAACCTGTTGACATTTAGTCGAATTTGTTTAAAATTGAACATTAGTGGGCATATTTAAATTACAAATTGTTGTCAGACATATTTTCAAGCATAAGAGTACCGGAACAGACATTAGATGTCAAAAATATACATTCGTTTTACACTATCTCTGTTTCTGTTTACATCTGTAAACCACGTGGTAGAACTACTTTCAATCCGTATTGTTTCCGAGGTTATTATAGATAATACCGAGGCAGTTCCGAATCGTTTAGAAATGATAGTTTAAACGTCTCCCAAATTCCCCCAAAAATTAAAGGAAAGCAAAAACAAAAAAATTAAAAAAAAAATTTAAAATTTTATTTTTTTGTCAAAAATTTAGCCACCTTTTTATGGTTTTTTTGCCATTTGGACGGGCCCCGGCATTTTTAATATGTAAACTGGGGTACAAACGGGAGCAAAATTTTTTTTAACCCGGGCCCAAAATTTGGGGCGTTTTTGAAAATTTTTAAAAAAAGACTCACGGGTTTGAAAAATTTTGGGTTTGCGTGAACCCAATGAATGGGGTCGTCTTTTATTTTTAAAAAGGAAAAACCTGCCCTTTTCTTTAAAAATTTGAGATATTTTGAAAAGAAAACAAGGGCCAATTTCACGGATTTTCCGAGGATGTCACTTTTTAACCTCCCTCAAAATGGGTTTTTAAACCCAGGAAAAAAAAAAATTTTCCAAAAAATTTTCCTTTACGGGGTATCTCCTTTAAAAGGGGCCCAATTAGTTTTATCCCCAAATTTATAGGGGCCGTATTTTTTTTAAAATATATTTAAAACCAAACCAAAAATTTTATAACCCTACCTTTTTACCGATGGGAAATTTTTCAGATTTTCGCCTTTCACCCCCAGTGATCGGGCCACCCACTGCCCCCCGGTTTAAAAACCGGGTGTGTTTTTAAGAAGTTAGGAAGTCACGAGGGGTTTACGAAAAAACCATTTTTTCTTAAAACCGGAAATTTTTTGCAAATTCAACAAAAAAAGAACAAATTTTTCCAAAAGGGCCCAAACGTCAAATGACAGTATCAGGTTTTTTGGGTTAAACCCGGTTATTATAATTTTCCCCAAACCTTAATAAACCCCAAGAACTTTATTCACACGTTTGTTTAAGGGAGCCTTTTTAAAGGGAAAGGGTGTCAATTTTATGCTTCGTCCATGCCCCATTTAAAGCAGAATTGAACAATAAGATAGATAAGATAAAATTCCAATTTGAAGGATGCTTTCATTAAATGCTGCCCTGTTGATCTTGTTCTTCGTATTTTTACTTGTTTATCTCATAAACTGTTGATCATTAAGTAACTGCCTATCTTATTCATTTAAAAATGTCATATAGTGATGACATACCATACAATAACTGATGCAAGTGATTGGTAGTTGAATCTTTAATCTATTTATTTTATAAAGGCTTCAAGACAAGATATTATGTTTATATTTTAAGTGCTAGATAACATTCCAATTTCCAATTACTTGAAGAAAAATGTAAAAAGTTGAGGAAATATGTTTATGCAAAACTATTAACGCTGACACGTGTAAGTACTGATATAAAGATATTTTCATTATACACCTGTCCATGTAATATTCAAAAGCTACACTCACTTTTTTTGCCTTTAAACTTTTACATGTCTGTTTGTTTCAATGGTAAATTCTTTGTATAAATAATCTGAAAATTGAGTTACAATATTGTAATATTATTATACTTTCATTCATTCATTCATTCATTCATTCATTCATTCATTCATTCATTCATTCATTCATTGAATGACTACGTGAACACAGTCACAGAATATACAGAAGATATTTTGCGGGAATGGAAATATCATTTTTTATTTTTATATTGAAAATATTTGTTTTTATCCAAACGAATTTTGCATTTTATGACAACATTTTCATTTATTTCTTTTAATGTTTGTTGTTTTTGTTTTCTTTTACGATATATAATTATATAATTACAAACAAAAACATAATTATATAATTACAAACAAAAACTTAACTTTTGTTTATAGTTTCAGAGAAATAAAAACATGGCATTTGGTTCAGTTTTTTGTTAATTGATGTGTCTTATAATCTGGTTTATTCAGAGTTGTCACGCATTTTGGCAATGCAAAGTCATAATATAAAAACCTTAAACTATCAAATTGCAAAAAAAACATGCTTCGTCAGGAAATGTTTTTTTATTTAACTTTGCAAGTTTCTTTGGCAATGTCGTTCAATTTATTATACTTAAAATCTCCGTTGTTTGATTGAAACATTACAATAAATTTTATTTTGAAGCTGTGCTTAATATACATGGACAAAGTGCCCACGTGTTGAGTGTTGATATATTTAAGAAACGTGTTTTTTACAACATTTTATATATAAATTGAAAAATAAAATTTATAATATTTGCTCATTAGACTTGTGTCAGGTACATTAAATCAAGATTATTCTAAAATCAGTTCATATATGATGCCTTCGATTGTTATGTTATTATATATAATATGAATTACTTCTGCCAATTTAAAATTATGGCGCGATTCTTATTTATCAAAGACTTTCACTAGTTTATTGTGACAATACCAGTAGTGTGATCAATCAACTTCTGCAAATTTGACTGCAAATAAAGTCTATTAATTGGCTTTTTAATTACAACGTATGAGTAAGCCTAGAAAAACAAGCACAATTGTAAGAAGCGGCGATTTGGCACTTGTCATTTAACAGAAATAAGAAATCTATTACATTGAGACACTGAACCAATCATCCCGTCTCTGGTATTAACTATGATAATAAAGTTTCATTCAATTTGTAACATTGATCATTAATGGCAGTTAGTATAAAATGTAAATTAATGCTGTTTCTACTGCTTATTTTGTTTCTTCTTCTTCTTTTTCTTTTCTTCTGCTGCTGCTGCTATACACAAAAAAGAATATTTTTCAATTATTCTTGTCAGTACCGTTATATTCATACGATTATTGGAATACAACGAATTAAATATTCACTTATGTAAAAGTCTTTGTATCAATTACACTTAAATGTATGTTAATCCAAATGACGTAATTATTTTAATTTATTTTTTGAAACATCATTCTTTTTTCTTTTGTTCGGCAATACTGTTACTCGCACTAAGCAATATAAAGACCCCAAAAGATCATTACATTATTTTACCATTCAATCTGGAGTACTTTTATAGTACAAAAATATCTTAATATCTGAATCGTGAAGTTGGTAATGAACAAATTAAACTTGAAAACGGTGTTATAAATCAGGGAGACAAAATTTGAACATCGGTACTAAAATTCGTCCTCGGGGGAATTTCTGATTGTTTTAAACCTGATTTTGTCGTTTAGTTTCTTACCTTGGCACATAACTATAGCAGGTGTGTATTGCTTGTTTGATAAATTAAATTAAACAGACTACCTATCTGACAAATTTACACTATTTAAAATTAAATAAAAAAATTCTCACAAAAACACCTTTGTTCCGTTTCCAATATGAAACACGGAGATACTGCACCGACGGCAATTCCAGGTGTAAAACGTCTGAGAACTACTAGATTAAAATAAGCAGATTTAAGATAATGGAAAATGATCTAAATCATTGAAGAACCTAGGACCTTTTTATTATTGGAAGAAAGCAGGTTCCGAACTGCCTTTTTATCTATAAACGAATTGATGAACACGTTTAGCTAAAGATTTGAGCAACATATTCTGCATTTACAATTGTAATTTGATATGAGTATCTTGCTAAATTGGTAGAACAACATTTCTATATAAAAAAGGTTACAGTAGTCGTCTAAACAATCAGTAACAGCAACTGCAACGATAAGTTAAATTGCGTTTTAAAACACAATTGAAATTGTGCATATTTCCGGATCCAATTCGCATGTAAAAACATTGAAATAAGAATATACTTAAGTGTATGCATGTAATTGAATTTGAAAATTCTAATCAGAATTTTCTAGGAAACTGTATTTAATTTTTTCCTTTACGTTTTTCATTTATATTATACAAATACACTTATCGAAACCGATAAACATTCGGAAACAATGTGTTTATATGTCCAGATGTTAGCGATTTCAATGCTTTGATTACCAAAACAAAAAGTTGTTAACTATTGTACATTAGACTGGCAAGTAGCTCTTGAATCCTCTAGTAGATGTGATTATTATAATAACTTTAAAAGCCTACTTACTGTTAAAAGATATTTGACTATGGATATTCATTTAAAATATAGAATTGCTTTGTCAAAGTTTCGCCTTTCAAATCACAGGCTGAATATTGAATTAGATTGAATAATGTTTTAAAAGAAAATCGTAAATGTAACGTTTGTCAACAGTTTAAGAATGCAAATATAATTGACTGTGAATACCATGTTTTTTTTAATGTTTGAAATATGATTCTGGTAGACAAATGTATTTATTTTCCTGGTATATACATGGAACAGAACTTCCAGATCTCTATGCTCTTGTGTCTTCTCACAACCCTATCATTGTTAGAAATATATATATTTACATCTATCAACTTATAAATATAATAAATAGTACTCTAAGTTTCACAATATACAACTACTTGACATTTTATTATATGCTACACCTTTTAATGTATTTTGGGCCGAAGGGCTTTATGTACAAATAAATGATTTGAGTTGAGTTGAGTTTGTTGATATTTATTTTTGATATGAAGCATTGTTAACCTTTTAAAGTCATTTAAACTGTGGAAGAAATGGATCTTTTATTGTTAAAATTAAAATAATTAGCCAAGAATTTCTACATATTTTTTTCATTTCCATTAATGCCATTATGCAAGTGAAATTTATTAATATGTTTATCCGATATCCCATACAATATCATAATTGAAGAAAATGCAGTACTAGCATATTTCAATGAATTTCTACCAAAATTGATATAACAAATTCTTTACTCTTTTAATTTCCCTAAACCATATACACATACATTGGGCAAATGATTCTAAACACCAAAATACATGTATATAAGATATTTTCTTACCAAATCGCAGACAATTAAAGTGGTCTGACCAGTTGCTTTTAAAATTAGATGGACCTTGCCAAAATCAGGTGGTCTCGGACCAACGGACCATCGCTAATGTCGAGACCTGAATTTTATTTTATAAATTGAACATCTTATTCAAAGTTTCAAAAAAAACATGACATTTATTCATTTAAGATCATTCAAATGTCTTGTTTGTTTGTTGTTTATATTTTGTTATATAAAAGGCTATTTGCATAATTACAAACTGAAACAATTTTTTGTTTTAATTTTAGAAAAAATAAAACATGACGTTATTTCTACTGTTTTTACTATCAATCGACTTGTCACATAACATGATTTATTTGAAATTGTCACGCATATTGACAATAATATAATCTGAAATAATTATTATAAAAATGCAAATGAACAATCGCTTCAGAGAAATTGGTAAATGATGGCTAATTTTCATGGAAAGGCGGTTACTCAAGATGTTACTAAAATCGGCATCAAATTCAAAGAAACAGCAAGCTAACTAGGACAGTGCCGCTCAATTTGCTTCATTAAAAAACAAACAAAAAAGATACAAAAGAATAAAACTTCATTATAATATGACAATCAAACATATTGGTTTTCTTAAATTTTCTACATTGTTTTTTTTTTGTGATTCGATAATTAAAGTATGTGTTATATATTTGGTAACCCCAACTGTGTATCAACATGCTTTCTTTCAAATGAAATTTATCTCAAGGATGAAAAGTTTATCTTTTTCATATTGGGTCAAAATATAATAAAAAGATTTTTTCAAGAAGGATCTCTAATCAATATGCTTTTATTATAGTATATATAATCAATAATCAATATTAAAGTTTATACATTTGTTTCATTATCTTGAATAAACATCCATAAATAAAATAAAAAAATATTCAATTAACATTTTAGATATATACTGAGTATAAAGCATCTACATCTTGCGCTGTTTGGTAATTATGTTATAAGATAGTGTTACAAGATGTGCTAAAGAAATACTCTTTCCAAGTTATTTTAAACGATAGCGTGATTCTTAACAAAGACCTTTACTGGTATCTTGTGACAATACTGTGGGGGTAATCAATCAACTTCTGTAAGCACTTTTGACCAAAATGCCAATAAATTGGCTTCGTCAATTAGACATAAACGAAAATAGTAAACAAGAACTGTAAGCAGCGACGAAATTGGCACTTGTCAGTCAACAAAAATAAGAAATAAATCACTTTAAGATGCTGGACCAATCATCCCGTCTCTGTTATTAGCTATGTCAATCCAGTTCTATACAATTTGTGAAGCGAATTTCTCTATCACCCTATACTATACTTCTTGATGCGTTTTATAATTTGTAAAGAAAATATTTGATTTAAATTACAAACAAAAACAATTTGTAGAAAGGCAATATGGTTGACAAATCATTTGACTCGTTATGTCAAATATTTAAAATTGAAAGGAAAAATATTTTAAGTTTTTAGTGATTACAGTCTATAATTGCGATATCTTTATCATTTTTATTTAGTATGGTTTTCTTTGAGTGGTATTAAACTTTATCCTATTAGCATCAGCTTCCTATTTGTTATACTATTAATGTTGTTATTATCATTATTTTACATACAAGCGACAAACAGAAGCGAACAATTTTTTATCAGAATTCATCAGAATAATATGAAAACATGCAAAAAATACAAGCAGATAAACATAATTATTTAGTACAAATATTGTTCATATTTTGACTTGTTTCAAAACTCCAGAACATCCAGATGGAAAGCGGTTTTTTTTAAATTTAAATCTTTAATTAAAATAACATTTTTTGTATCTACTAGTCCCACAGATCGTACCACGCGTCAACAAAATTTTGAGGTGATATTGGATGAGTAAAATCAGGAAAAGATTTGCAAAAGCCAAATAACAGGTTACTTAAGAAGGATTGTTTTTTGCAAAAGGCCTGATAATTGTTAACAAAATGTTAACGAAATTACATGAAAACTACAGACTCGGTTTGATTAATTCTGTACATGAGGGATAATGAAATAGTGCAACATCCCTCACGCCCACTAACACAGGCTTGAGCGGAACTCAACTTACAACACTTTAAAGGGCTGGAATCAATGATCCCGAAGAACCAGGAAAATATATTAACACTGAAGTAAAGTACGTGGCAACATTTTACAGCTGCAACGCGACACTTGACACCTACTGTACATTATTGTGACGTATAAACATCTGGAAGAAAAAGTGATCCCTCGGAAGTATTAAATCAGCAAAATTACATGAAAACTGCAGACTCGGTTTCATTGAGTCTGTACATGAGGGATAATGAAATTAGTGCAACATCCCTTAAGCAAATGTTTACGATGTGCACCCCATTTGCCTTTTACACGCTTTCAATATATATTGTTACGCCACGTCATGCATTCTATATACTTCTTTTAAATCAATTCTAGTCAAAGCACAATTCCAAGATATTTAAGAATTTTGCTGACAATTAGCATTCTACTAGTGAATACAAGAAAGGTTGTCAATCAATCACTTTAAGGGTTCGTACGCAAAATTGCTTTAAATTGACGTCGTCATTCGGGACATTTGAAAAAATAATTGAGAAAAAGAAAGTGTCCGCAGACGACAAAATTGGCGAAATTGAATCAAAGAAAGTATGAAGAATCTAATAACGTTGAGACGCTCAAGAAATTATTCGTCTCTTATATTAATCACGCCAATCAAGTTCGTTCTCCGCAGTTTGTAACTTATCTATAAATAGTTCTTGTTGATAAGCAAATATGTATATTGGTTTAGAGCGCTTAAATATTAATTGACGAAAGGCCAATCAATTATGCATTTTGATAATAAATCATTGACTGTTATATCATCCAATCGAAATGATATGGATAGTGTCCATACCATCAATTTAAACTAAGTCAATATCATTTTTATTACAAACATAACATAATGTATGAAAACCTAGAGGAAGCCCTCTTTATTCGAAAAATATCCCTTCCGTACACTTGTTTTCACCATTTGGAAAGTTATATACGACATAAGAGCATTTACATTTTATCAAATTCGTTGATGTTTATTGTAAACATTTTACATCATTTAACATAATGTTTGCTTTCCATTGTCCTGTTCATGGTAACATTAGCATAAATATAAGAACCGTAGAATTCTAAGATTTTTATGGCTTTTAAAGGATCCGAATGGTAGTTACGCTTGATAGTGAATGCTTTTAAAGTTTAATTTTATCTACAAACCCTATAACAACACTTTCGTTTGCGCAAAATTGGCTTTTATTCTTTATTTGGAATAAAATATTTAGGCCTTTCTAACTGGTTTAACAATGTATAGAATTACTTCTATAGAATTATTCAAATAATCAAGTAAATGCTTTAGGACATGAGGTAAATTAGAGCTAAGACGGTTATTTTAAACTACCACGTTATCTTATTGCTCCATATTCCATCTCTGATAAGTTTATTGTGGAAATCATATTTGCTTTGCAGATGCTTGTTTTGTCAACAATTGCCATTTAAAAGCCTTAAGACGTTTTCTTCATCAGAAAGCATTACACCGACAAATTGCCTTTTCTCTATCAGTGAGAGTCAATCGTTTAGCGTTTTGTTCATTATAAGTAATTTGACAATTATTTGAATATAAACATTTTTGTTGATTGTTTTCTGAATATTAGGGGATTAGTTCAAGACTGTATAACATAGTGTGAATATCCTTTTTAATGTTTTGCCAATTTATATTCAGACTAACAAAACTATGACTTTTAAACTTCTCATCGAGAAAATATATTGACTTTCTCACTTTTTATACATAAAAAGTAATAAATCATTTACCTTATGACGTCAACATCTAATTATTATCAACACATAATCACAAAGCATGGTGGAGATTTTAGGATTATTAAACAATGTCAAATGGTTTAGTGATGAACCAGTTTGCTAAATATACATTAATTGTATTGCAACTATGCTTCAGTTGCTCATTAAAACATATTTTGGTTTCTGAAAATGAAAAAGAGGCAAAACTTTTATTTGGACTCTAGAAATAAAAGCGAGGCAAAATTGATAATATTGGGTTCAGTTATGATTGATGTTGGAACTTTACACGGTGGATCATGGGTTGTCTTTAATAATATGTGGAATATAGAATATACCTTTCACATGAAGTTTACTAAAATAAATAAACATAAATATTTACTATTACTTACTGAGTGTGCTTCAAATATAAATCTGCTTGTATGTGGTTGTTTGAATATTTTATTTTTGAATTCTGATTATAGTTTGCGTCTTTGTCATATTCGCCATGGATCATGGGTTGTCTTTAATAATATGTGGAATATAGAATATACCTTTCACATGAAGTTTACTAAAATAAATAAACATAAATATTTACTATTACTTACTGAGTGTGCTTCAAATATAAATCTGCTTGTATGTGGTTGTTTGAATATTTTATTTTTGAATTCTGATTATAGTTTGCGTCTTTGTCATATTTGCACCTGTTCCTTAACTCCAAAATTTCCTAAGAAGGGGTCAAGGGAGATCAAATGAGTAAGTACTTAAACTACTCTTATAATTCTAAAATGTTTTTATCAATTAATGGAAGTCTGTGACAGAAAGCTGTGCCACCTAAACAAATAGCAGATTCCGAGTAGAATTCCTTGTTTAAAAAAATAGTGTAACGATGTATAAATATCACATATCATCAAGTTTGTTTTCCTCCATAACACTAATCACGTATACTTTTCTTTTGTCGTCCATTTCTTAAACATTAGTTATAAAACAAACTTTTTGCAAAGGTAGATCAAGTATATAGAAATAGTTTAGAACTGTTTAGTAAACATTTCTAGTAAACACAGACTACTTAATATCATTGATAAGGATAAAAGCAATGGTGCATGGGTTTCATGGTGTTGATGTATATTTAATAGAAAGTGCAAGTAAGTGGTTAATACTCGACAGTTCTCTGTCAGAAATCATAAAATCATAAGTTTATTGCATTTAATAACAAGAAAGATAACAATTCTGCAAATATCTATTTATATGTAATTGCTTGTAATAAATTTGAAATAAAATGATCATTAAAGTCGTGCAGGAAAGTGTTAACATAAACATTTGTCTGAAGCTTCATCAATTTTGCGTCAATATTTGGCAATCCTGTAAGATTATCGTATATCATTTATATCTTATAATTTTCTTTCCAGAAATAAATAAAGACGAGAGGGAACTTATATAAATTACATTTTCAATAACAGGTTTAAGGACTCTTGAAGGATACCAATAACTTATGACCATAATCGTCTTATTTCTTGACTGCTTACTTCTTTCAAGGTTTGTTTAAGAAAGATGTTTGCTATTTTTATAAACGGCGAAAAGCATTGTCTAACGTCAGTATTGTTATATCATATGGTACATACCTACTTTACTGTCATTCTTATTTAGAAAACATTTTATGTTTGTATTTTCTACGACTTTGTGGTCCATTCCTATGCATCAAAATCACAAAGTTGTGTTCAATAGCCGATAACACCGCTCAGATCTATGTTATTTCTTAAATACACAACCCTACTTGCACATGTGGCAGACGATATTTGTAGCATTTACTAAAAACCATTTTCTGTTATTTATAAACTGAGTTTCACTATGTCATATGTAGGTAGGTTCATATGCAAACATCTTATTTTCTAATCAAATATTAGGAACGTTTAATGAAACTAACTAATTGAACAAACATACATATTTAGGTTTTGCTTTTTTTAGAAAATGGGGTTTTAATTAACAAAAAAAACAACATTTTTATTGATATTATAAACAAAAATTCATAACCTTTCATTTTAGACGATACGTAAAACCGGTTAGAAGTTAAGTAATGAAAAGTACAATTATGATGTGAATTTATAGTGTATATAGCACCGTAAATAAGGATTCTCTCAATATTTGACATCTGTATAAGACGATAATCATAAACATCAAATCCTTCATTGAAATATTTTAGACATTTCTCATAGTTGCCAAAGGTATTTACATACAACTGCACCAGATTATTTTGTAAATATAATAAAGTTTTTTGTTTGACATTTTGATTGATTCCCGCCATTTCAAGTTCCCCGAGATGAGTTTTTATTTTGGGAATTCAGAAAAGAATTCGATTTATCTCACTTTTTCTGAAGTTTTATAAAGTACGTGCCATGATCAAGAAAAGAATTGTGAATTTTTATTTTAGGTAAATTTGTATGAATAAAGTCAGAAATAGATTTGTGAAAGTTACATAACAGATCATTTTAGACAGATTATTTTTCTCGGAATGTCTGAAAAAATGAAGAAATGAAATGTACCTGTCACATTACATGTATCATTCACAGCCTACGAGTTGTTTCAATTTGTTTCAGGTATATATTGTTATGCCTACGTGAGACTTTCAAAGACTTTCTTTAGCAATAAATCTTTAATACTCGTATTATTCCAGACATTCTGGTGAAGAATACAAAACAAAAACATGATCAGGCATTATAAGGATTCGTACGCACAATTTCTTTAAATTGGAATCGTCTTGCAGGACTATTAGGAAAATTGGAAGCCCAGATTGAGCATCTTTTATATCTTATGATTTTCTTTTCAGAAATGAATAAAGATTATGGGAACTTATATTTATTACGATTTTCATAACCGGTTTAAAGAAACTTAATAAATACCAATAACGTATGGCCATAATAGTCGAGACTGCTACTTATTTCAATCGTTTGAAACGGCGAAAAGCATTGACTCACATCAGTATTGTTATATTTAAATACCGGATTTCGTAGTCAATTCGTATGCATCAAAACTTCAAACCGGGGTTAAATAGCCGATAAACATCGATACTAATTCTTGAATTCACAACCTGTTTGCACTGGAGGCAGACGATATCTTACCTTATACTTAAAAGTGTTTCTGCTTTTATAGACTGATTGTCACACTGTCTTTTGTAGACCGATATGTAAATATCTTTGTCTCAAAGTAAATTTCTTTTTTTTTTCTTTTTAAAGAAAATGGGGCTTTAATTAACAAAATAATATTTGTATTGATATTTTAAACAGGATTTAATGAAATTTATTGTATTAACTTTCATTTTGAAGGATACATAACATCGGTTTGAAGTTCAGTAACGAAAGTACCATGTGAATTTAAAGTGTATAAAACACTGTTACAGTAAATAAAGATTCTCTCATATTTGACATCTGTAAAAGAAAATAATAAAAGATTCTCTTATATCAACATTAAATCCTTCATTGAAATGTTTAAGAAATTTCTCATAGTTGCCATAGATATTTACATACAACTGCACCAGATTCTTCTGTAAATATAATAAACTTTTTTTCTTTGACATTTTGATTGATTTCCGCCAATTCAAGTTCCCTGAGAAGCGTTTTTATTTTGATATTCAGAAAATAATTCAATTTATCTCACTTTTTCCGAAGTTTTTTAAAATACGTGCCAGGTATCAAAAACAAAAAGAATATTGAATGTTTATTTTAGGTAAATTTGTATGAATAAAGTCAGAAATAGATTTGTGAAATTTAGATAACAGATAATTTAAGACAGAATTTTTTCTCGGAATGTCTGAAAAATGTGTCACATTATATGTACCATCCTTAATATACGAATTGTATCATTCAACTTGTTTCAGGAAAATAGTGTTATGCCTGCGTGATACATTCAAAGACATTTTTTGGCAATACCTATATTTTAAATACTCGTATTATTCCAGACATTCTGGTGAAGAAGACAAAAAAAGAATGATCACGTCTAATAAGGATTCGTACGTACAATTTCTTTAAATTGGCATCGTCATGCAGGACTATTAGGAGAATTAGGACTCCAGATTAAGTAAGAAAGATGTGTCCTCAGGCGACAGAATTCAAAAGAAGTAAGTAGAAGTCAATAACACTGGGACGCTTAAGCAATTTTTCTACTCCGAAATGCATCGTGTCAATCAAATTTATGGAAGGAATCCTTTACATTTTTTCTCACTTTGATAACATTTGACTATTTTTTCATCTTTCTGTCGTAAAACTAAACGCATTTGAAAGTTGGTTAATTAACAATTGTTATTGTGCTGAAGCAATTAAGAACATGAGGAGAAAATGGGAGTATTTTCCCGGTTATTTTAAAACAATCATTGTGTCATACCTCTATACTACATTTCTTATTATTGCATTGAGGAAGTATATCAGTTAGCCTACGTCACCAAATTATCTTCTCCGGACCAGGTTTAATAAACTTCTTCAGAATTTTCTAAGTTGTTTGACAGTTTGCATGTAACTTTCCTTCACCTGAAAGATACATACATAAGTTTATATATCAAATTGATATTATTTTCTATTCTTAAAACAATATTACAGGGAATAATAATTACATTCTGATGTCCAAAAATCTGTTATAAGCAGGGAAGTTTTCTTAAATCATTTAACAAACAGCATATTTATTCCTAGATTATATGACTGACATCTACTCAACAATTCTAAATATTACTGAATCGGTAATTAATAGACAATTAATAGATAACATTGGAACTTTAATGAACACCCAGCGCAGAAAAAGTGAAAATTTTGCAAACGAAGTTTATTTAGTGCTGATATACCGTGCAATAAGTGATGCAAAAAATAACATTCCGTGGTTGTATTCTTTGAAGAAAATGAAAGTTTTAGTAACTGGAAAAATATTGTTGTGCAAAACTGTTTACGGATACAGGTGCAATGTTTCATAAAATATTATTGAATAATTACGTCCAAAAACAACGGTTAAAATTAAAGTTTCACAGAACTAAAAATGACATTGTTTCAACATTATATTACCAATTGATGTGTCACAAATCATGATTTTATCGGATTTGTCACGCACATTGGCTTAAAAACTTTAACCATCAAATTACAAATTAATACATTGTCAGTAAGACGTATTGCAATTACTTTTTATTTAACCTTGCAAACATCCTTCGGTAATGTCGTTCAATTTATCTAATTTAAAAACGGACGCCGTCATTTTCCTGAAAACTTTCAAATTACCTTTCTTATTTTATTTCCTTATTACTAACATTGAAGGTAATGGAAATTTAATAATTTCGGAATAACGAATCGATCCGGTGGTCAAAGTTGTTACACAATACTATTTAAAAATTTTGAGTTTTATCTCAAAGTTGATTGACTAATTTTCGCCATGGAAATCAAATCCTTGAATACTATAATCCGTATCATTGCATTTCTTTTTAAAATGTATTCTAAATACTCGGACATCTGTAGTTGGTGTACACTCTTTAAAAGTTTTATCATTTTAATACCTCGATAGGCAATCATTTCAATTGAGATGTTCAGACAATTAGTTCGTGTGGTTTTTTTTGCAATGTTTTTATATTTGTGCGTATATTTATCATTTGTCAAAAGATATATTTGTTTCGTTATATTTCCCATGTACATATTTTAAAGTGCTATACAGTGATTTAATAAAGATATATACATTTTATAACATTTTAGGTAAGAATCAATTAAATTTTTAATGATACAATTTCTAACTTTTGCTTATTTTGACTTGTAATCATGATAAAACGTGATAAGTTCACATGATGCCTTCGAATGTTAAAACTTTGTAAAATATTCCTTTCAAGTAACTTTTAAATTAATTATAGGGCGATTCAGAAATATCTATGATGACCACTTTTAAGGGGGGTGTTGTCGGGGGGGGGGGGTTGTGACAATACCATTTGATTAAAGAATCAACTCTTGCAAAATTGAGAGAAATAGAATTCCTAAAGAAGACTATTTATCCCAAAAGGCTATAAATTGGCTTTGTCATTTAAACGTTTGAGAACACCGGGACTCAAATTAAGTAAACAAGCACAATTGTAAGCAGGGACGAAATTGGCACTTGTCGTGTAAAAGAAGTAAGGCATTAATCTTTTTGAGACATTGAATCAATCATCCAGTTTTCGATATTAGCTCCAGTGTTTTGTATTTCTTAAAGCAAGCGTTATCCTCTATTGTTCGATAGGCTTTATATTGTATGTAAGTAATGATTGTTATCCGGCACGAAAAAATATATTAAAGACTGGCCAAGTGGTTACGTTATGATGTTTGTGATTTTTTTGTAAAATGAATTAAATAAAAACCTATATCAACTTGGCTAGTTTTGACTTAGATTAAGGAAGACTTATTCATTTTTAAATGATTTTTGTGGTTTTGAAATTGCTAGAAAGTACAAGTTTTAACCATGCTCAATAGCTATTTCGCAGACAATATAACATGATAATAAGAAAGTGAATGAAATAAAAGAAAAGATAATAATGCTGCTAGTATCAAAGCACTTCTCGATAGGATAATTTTATTTTTTGAATTGAATAATATAATGACTCTAACTACTCAGTCTATTTTTACAAGTGTATTACAGTCGATTATACGAGGAGTATTCAATAATTAGTGTCGGGGCTATAGTAAAATGAAAACTTTTAAAGCAACAACCATTTTTATTTTTTTAAACCTTCAAAGTAATCTCCTTTGAACAATATCCAGAGTTTCAAACGTTTGATCCAATTTTGAAATGCTTTTTTATAGTCTTCTTGAGGTATACCCCTACATAACTGATGTAATGCTGAACCAAGTCCATTTCTAGTGCTGTAACGGCGATCCTGAAGGTGTTTCTTTAATCTTGGAAACAGGAAGAAATCGCAGGGTGCCAAATCTGGCGAGTATGGTGGGTGATTAATCACAGCTACACGTTTACTCTCCAAGAATTTCTTAACAATGTCTGCCTTGTGTGGAGTAGCGTCGTCATGGAGAAGATACAAACCTCTCATACCAGTATGTGGACGTCATTTGCGATAATATTTGTCAACTTTGTTTAACACTATTCGTTTGTAAAATTTTGCAGTAACGGTACGACCTTTTGGAATAGGAACTTGTGTCACTACAACATGTATACCAAAGATCATGACATACATAACCTTCTTCTGCCAGTCATTCCTTTAGCTGAACAGGGCCTACGGATATGTTTGGTGGCCCATATCTTATTATTTACCTTCCGTGAGGGCTCAAAATAGTGGAACCAGCTTTCGTCTCCAGTTACAATGTTAGAAAATTTACGATCGTTATATTTGGGAAACATCTTCAATAATTTCTTGGCACATTTTACACGCTCTTGCTTTTGCTTTTCAGTCAATTAATGTGGTATCCATCTGGCTGCAATCTTCTTAACTTTGAGGTGCTTCTTTAGAATCATAAATGTACTTCCCGTTGAAATGCCAGTATACTTAGCTATTTCAGAAACTGTATATCGAGTTTCTTTGTTAATGAGTTCTTGCATTTTTTTAATGTTGTTTTTGTTGACCACTGTGCGTTTTCTTCCCCTACCACTAGCATCTTAAGTGACTCCGTTCCACTTTTAAACTTAACAATCCATATTTGAACTGCTCTTTCACTAACCACAGATGGTCCATAAATACGACAAAGTTATTTATGAATGGCTGCACCATTTAACCCAAATGTCATACGCGCTTTGATGTAAGCTCGAATTTCAACTTTATTTACTGAATCTTTTCCAGCCATTTTTATACGCAGTTGATCGAATATTCAACTTTCAACAATGAATTTCTTAAAACGTGTTTGAATTGGGATACATGTATGATACACCGTTGGAAAGATAAAGAGTTGAAGCGTATCATAATGTAACTTTGCACGTGATTGACGAAACATACTTAGAGAAAAATGAGGCCCGTCACTAAATATTGAATGCTCCTCGTATGAAAAGTATTGTTGTTTTCCGGAGGGTTTTTATCGTTGTTTTGTGTTGTTGTTGTATTTTGTTGCTGTTTTTTATTTCACAGACTCTTGAGGTTAATAACAAATAAACTTAAGAACTAGGTTGTGTCAATATTAATCCAAATCAAAGAATCATCATTTAATTTTAACCACAACGACAAACCGTTAAAATAATCACCATCAGTACTTTAATCCGTTCCGAGGGAATAACTTACTTTCTCAACCCTCAATGTGCCGTTTAATTTCTTACTTTGGCACATAACTTTAGCACCTGAGAATTATTTGTCTGATAAATGTAATTAAACAAACTGCCGATCTGACAACTTAACACTATTTAAGTTAAAGAAAAAAGATTCTATGTTTTCAATTTGAAACTCAGATGTACTACACCAACGGCTATTCCAGGTGTAAAATGCCTGAGCTGTGTTAGATTAAAGTAAGTAGAGTTTTAATGTGATAGAAAAAAAATTATAATGGGAAAATGTTCCGAATAACATTTCCATAATTATATAAACGAATTTACGAACACGTTTAACCACAGATTGAACAGTATTTTCTGTATGTATGTTGATTATGATCATAGTTATGAACTCTTCAGTATATTTAACTAAATTTGTAGATATGATTTGCGTGTGAAGTTTAACGAATAGACAAAGAGACTTGTGCCACTCAGGTTTGTTTTGTTCGATTATCCAATCACGCCATGACTTGTAAAAATTGTAGAACTACTTAAAGAGTTATGTTTCTTAACGAAAATGTTCTCTGTAGACTTTCTTGCCTGAAACTGCGATTTGATGAATTGGTTTTTATCCAGATATGCTTGCTGTAAGCTAAGCTTGTTATTATGCAAAGGAAATTAACGTGAATCCCATGACTGTGCTAATGCATGACCGCGAATATCCAACTGAGTTATCTAAATCAGTTGATATATGCCCATTCAACATTAATACATCCTTCCCTGAAATTAATGAGGTATACACACAGTTCCTAAATTACACTTAACGTGAAACTAAAAACTTTGTTTAAAAGGACATTCAATGTATTATTACCCGTAAAGTGTTTATATTTTCGTGCCGATATTAAAAAAATGCACGCCATTCCTAACATTTTCCATTTAGTAGCATTTAATCGAACATTGCTTGCCTTTTTTGCCATCTAAATGAACAAACATTGTATATAAATGTAAAAAGTGTCTAAATTGTTTATCAGATTCGAGAAGTGTATCAATTATGTTTACAAGAACATTGATTTTGAAAAGATGAACAATTCTCTTAATTGTGTTACAGAATGTTATTAAAGCAATGGTGTCAGTGGCTTGAATGCTTAGAGGACTTCTGTAGAACATTAGCATAAACATTAAATCCTTCATTGAAATATTTCAGACATTTCACATAGTTGCCATACAACTGCACCAGATTATTCTGTGTATGAAATCAAGATTTTTGATAGACATTTTCATTTATTTCCGCCATTTCAAGTTCCCCGAGATGAGCTTTTATTTTGGGTATTCAGAAAAGAATTCAATTTATCTCACTTTTTCTGAAGTACGTGCCATGATCAAGAAAAGAATTTGGAATGTTTATTTTAGGTAAATTTGTATAAATAAAGTCAGAAATAGATTTGTGAAATTTTTATAACAGATAATTTATACAGAATTTTTTTCTCGGAATGTCTGAAAAATGAAGAAATAAAATGTACCTGCCACATTATATGTATCACCCTAAGCCTACGAATTATATCACTCAACTTGTTTCAGATATATATTGTTATGCCTGCGTGATACTTTCAAAGACTTTCTTTGGCAATAGATGTGAAATACGAGTATTATTCCAGACATTCTGGTGAAGAAGACAAAAAAAAGCATGATCACGCATAATAAGGATTCGTACGCACAATTTCTTTAAATTGGCATCGTCATGCAGGACTATTAGGAGAATTAGGACTCCAGATTAAGTAAGAAAGATGTGTCCTCAGGCGACAGAATTCAAAAGAAGTAAGTAGAAGTCAATAACACTGGGACGCTTAAGCAATTTTTCTACTCCGAAATGCATCGTGTCAATCAAATTTATGGAAGGAATCCTTTACATTTTTTCTCACTTTGATAACATTTGACTATTTTTTCATCTTTCTGTCGTAAATTTAAACGCATTTGAAAGTTGCTTAATTAACAATTGTTATTGTGCTGAAGCAATTAAGAACATGAGGAGAAAATGGGAGCATTTTCCCGGTAATTTTAAACAATCGTTGTGTTTTACCTCTATACTGCATTTCTTATCATTGCATTGAGGAAGTAAAGCAGTTAGCTTATGTCACCAAATTATCTTCTCCGAACCAGGTTTAATAAACTTCTTCAGAATTTTCTAAGTTGTTTGACATATTGCATGTAACTTTCTTTTACCTAAATGATACGTATATAAGTCTATAGATCAAATTGAGTTGATTTTGTATTCTTAAAATAATTTTGAAGGGAATGATAATAACATCCTGATGTCCACAAAGTCTGTTGTATAATCCAAGCAGTGGCATTTTCTTAAATCGTGATAAAAACGGCATATTTATTCCTAGATAAAATGACTGACAACTACTCAACAATTCTTAACATTACTGAATCGGAAATTATGCATGATAATGTTTAAAAACTTGCTGTAAAATGTTGCTTTTTTCTGTTAATCAGCTTTTCGTGGAGACAATTTAAAGACAACATTGGAACCTTAATGAACATGCAGCGCAGATGAAGTGAAAGTTTTGCAAACGATGTTTATTTAGTGATGACATATCGTGCAATAATTGATGCAACTGTTGTATTTTTTACAAAAAATGAATGTTTTAGCAACTGGAAAATATTTTTGTGCAAAAGCGTTTACGGATGCAGGTGCATTGTTTCATAAATTATTATTAAATAATTACTAACAAAAAAAACGGTTAAGTTTACAGTTTCACAGATATAAAAATGACATTGTTTCAACTTTTTTATCAATAGAAGTGTCACAAAACATTATTTTATCGCATTTGGCACGAACATTGGCTTAAAACCTTGGACTATCGAATTACAAATATATACTCTGTCAGTAAGACGTATTGCAATTACTTTTTTTAACCTTTAAACAGCCTTCGGCAATGTCGTTCAATTTATTTGACTTAAAAATGGACACCGTCATTTGCTTGTACACTTTTAAATTAAATTTAATTTCTTTCGTGAAAATCAAATCCTTGAATACTATAATCAGTATCATAGCATTTCTTTTTAAAAAATGTATTCAAAATACTCATACATCTGTAAAACTGTAGAGTTTTCTTTCGTGTTCACTCATTAATGTTTAGGTACTTTAAATATCTCGGTAGACAATCATTTCAACTGAGATGATCAGACAACTAGTTCATGTGTTAACTTTCTTTGGATTTTTTTATATTTGTGCGTATATTTATCATTTGTCAAAATATATATTTGTTTCGCTATATTTCCCATGTGCATCCTTTACAGTGCTATACTGTGATGTTATAAAGATATATACATTTTTATAACATTTTAGGTAAGAATTAATTAGATTGTTAATGATACATTTTCTAACTTTTTCTCACTTCTCTCGTAATGATTAAACAAGATAAGTTCACATGATGTCTTCGATTGTTAAGAAATTGTGAAATATTCATTTCACGTAATTCTAAATGATAGGGCGACTCAGAAATATCAATGATTACTACATTAGGGGGTGTTGTTGGGGTTTTTTTTTGTGACAATACTATTTGATTAAAGAATTAACTCTTGCACAATTGTGAGAAAAGAATTCCAGAAGAAGACTATTTATCCCAAAAGACTGTACATTGGCTTTGTCATTCAGTCGTATGAGAGAACTGAGACTTAAAATTAAGTAAACAAGCACAATTGTAAGCAGCGACAAAATTGGCGCTTGCCCTATAAAAGATGAAAGGAATTAATATTTTGCGACGCTCAATCAATCATCCAGTTTCTGATTTAGCTCCAATCCAGTGTTTTGTAATTTCTAAAGCAAGCGTTATCCTCTGTTGTTAGATAGGCTTTATATTGTATGTAAGTAATGATTGTTATCCGGCACGAAAAAATATTTTAAAGATATGATTTGCGTGTGAAGTTTAACGAGTAGACAAAGAGACGTGTGCCATGTTCGATTATCCAATCACGCCATGACTTGTAAAAATTGTAGAACTACTTAAAGAGTTATGTTTCTTAACGAAAATGTTGTCTGTAGACTTTCTTGCCTGAAACTGCGATTTGATGAATTGGTTTTTATCCAGATATGCTTGCTCTAAGCTAAGCTTGTTATTATGCAAAGGAAATTAAACGTGAATCCCTGACTGTGCTAATGCATGACCGCCAATATCCAACTGAGTTATCTAAATCAGTTTGATATATGCCCATTCAACATTAATACATTTCCCCTGAAATTAATGAGGTATACACACAGTTCCTAAATTACACTTAACGTGAAACTAAAAACTTTGTTTAAAAGGACATTCAATGTATTATTACCCGTAAAGTGTTTATATTTTCGTGCCGATATTAAAAAAAATGCACGCCATTCCTAACATTTTCCATTTAGTAGCATTTTATCGAACATTGCTTGCCTTTTTTTGCCACCTAAATGAACAAACATTGTATATAAATGTTAAAAGTGTCTAAATTGTTTATCAGATTCGAGAAGTGTACCGGTAAAGCATTTAAACTTTAATTACAAAACTACAATGAATAAAAACTAATTTCCTAGAAAATTTTGATTAGAATTTCCATTCAAATCTAATTACATGCATACATGGGAATGTATTTATTTTCAATTATGTTTACAAGAACATTGATTTTGAAAAGATGAACAATTCTCTTAATTGTGTTACAGAATGTTAATTAAGCAATGCTGTCAGTGGCTTGATGGCTTAGGGGACTTCTGTAGAAACCCAACTAATATATATTCATTTCTTCATGATTTTTACACAAGATACTTGTGCTTACTTATTTGAAGTTATTGCCACATATTCACTGTATCGAAGTGTTTTATATAAAATATTCCTTTGTGTTTTTTTGCAAATTTGTCAAGGCCCCTAAATTTTGTCATTGTATATTAACAATGTATATGATTTACTAAGATTATTATTGATATCGAAAAAAAAAAGGTTTTACAAAGGACCCATACTAATATTATTTGTTTGACGTTTCGCCTCTGTATGAATTACAAGAATATAGAAATCAGAATTATTGAACAATGGTTGTCAAACAAAATTATGTTAACAACTGATGTAAATTCTAAATATTTCACTGTAAGCACATTATAATTGTGTGCATATGCCTTCAAAAAGTTTTCTTTAGCACATACATATTCATCTTTCAAAGCTTTTGTAAACTAATTCGCTCAGAAAGAATATCTTGTTCAAAATTTTGCAGATAAACAAGACAATCATTTCACAACATTATTCCATATATTGTTGTTGTTTTTTATTTAATTTATTTTTTTTCTTACTTTTTAATTATTATTAATTTCTTTTATTAAATACTAGATTAAATGTATAGTGTAATACATAACAAAAACAGTAACTACATTTAAACAAATTAAGACATGGCATTGTTATTTCATTTTTTTTTTTTTCATTTTAAGATTGTGTAAAAATATGCAAAAATAACAAAAACCTCGTTTGCAACGTGATATGTAAATAAATAAAGTGCATTTAATTCAATATTAAACTAAATTAATGTATAGTTATTTCACGTTTTCAAATGATATTAACCATCATCATTCCAAGTTGTTTAAATGTTTTGTGTTTATGTTTTTATGTTTTGTAATTAACAAAGAAAATTTGTTTTTCTAAATGTGTTTACTGCTGGCATTGACTAATTTATTTCCGATTCGACTTCTTTCCTTCATTAAACTTGCATAACGTGTGGAGGCTAGAAGTGGAAAATTCCTAGCTTCGTTTAATTTATTTAGCCATCTATGAATTAAATGATTTTATTTAATTGTTTCCTTTTTTCGTGGAAATGCGTATAAGACGATATATTGCAGAAGCCGTACCATTTTCAAAACTGAAAAATAAGTAGTACAATATAGTCTACAATGGTCGCATTTGATAATCTTATTATCTGATTTTAAATTGGATCTGTTGAAAGGAAATCAATAATGTAAGATTGCTTGTTTACACAAAATTTTATTTCATGTAGTAACTGTATGCAAAATAATTTTTGTTTATTGGAGCGTTTCATTGTTTAATATTATCAACACTATCAAAGCGAGAGAATAAGTGCAATTTATTAAAATATATTATAATAAGTTAAATATTTCGTTAGTTTTTTATGTTTACAAATAATCTGAAATTAAACCTAAATAATGTCGAGCTGTTTAGGAAAAAAAAAACATATTAAATTATTATTTGGTTGGATGAGGCATGACCTTTACTGCATTTATATTAACAGTAATGAAACCTTGTTCACTACGAAAATATGTTTCTATAACTCCTTTTTAAAAATTTCACTTTACCGGGAATATCAAGAAGGGGCAAATGAGAGTTTTATCCTTGTTGTAGTATGCAGTGTCGACAGTATGTTTTTTGTTGCTCAATCTGTTTTATAAAAGGTTAATGGGAAATCGAATAATATAAGGCTCTACTCGAAACGATACTTATATTGCTCCGCAATAGTCCTACTTGCATTGAGCAAAATCAATACCTCAAAAGATCATTAATTTTTTTTCCATTCAATCTAGAATATTATTATACACAAATAGGTTAAATTTTCAGAATCGTGAAGTTGTTAATAAACAAATTAACTCGAAAACGGTGTTATAAACCAGAGCATCAAGACTAAAATTCGTCCTCAGGAGAATTCGTCCTCTGATTGTTTTAAATCTGATTTTGGCGTTTAATTTCTTACCTTGAAACATTATTGTAGCATCTGTGTATTACTTGTTTGATAAATGACATTAAACAGAGCGCCTTTGTGTAAATTTACACTATCACAAATCAAAAATCAAATAAAAAGTTCGAACAAAAACACTCTTTTTCTTTTTCCAATGAGAAACACGTAGATACTGCACCGACGGCAATTCCATTCCGTCTGAGCTGTACTAGATTAAAATAAGGAGATTTAAGGTGATGGAAAAACCATTAAATTATATTTGAGATTCTAGGAAGTATATTATTGGAAAGGAGCATGTTCCGAACTCATTCATTGAATGATTATTTTATCACTCTCGCGCAAGATACAGGCGTATTTCTTCGCTGAAACGGAAATATTCATGTTACTTTTACAATATAAATTGAACATCTTTTCATGGTCTCGAAAAAAATATGATATTTATTCATTTTACATCATTTAAATGTTTTGTTTGTTTCTTGTTCATATGTTTTACATAAAGGTCTAATTGTATAATTACAAACAAAAACAAGTTATTATTTTAATTTTAGGAAACATAAAAAGCATGACATTATTGCTACTGCTTTTTACTTTCAATCAATTTATCACATAATATGATTTATGTGGAATTGTCAGGCATATTGGCAACAATATAATCTTGAATAATTATTATGAAATGCAACTAACCAATCGCTTCAGAGAAATTGGTAAATGATGGTTAGTTATCATGGAAGCCGGCTAGGTTCTTTTAAATTTTCAACATTCATTTTTTTGTTACATGTTAATTACAGTTTGAGATTATTTGTAAGCGTTATATATTTGGTAACCCCAACTGTGTAACAAAATGCTTTCTATCATTTGAGATATATCTCAAGGGTGAAAAGTTTATCTTTTTTCATGGGTAAAAATATAATAAAAGGTTAAGAATCTCTTATTATTATGCTTTTATACAATGTATATACTCCGTCCAAGTTATTTTAAACGATAGCGCGAGTCTTATCAAATAATTTTCTTGTGACAATACTGTGGGGGTAATCAATCAACTTCTGTAAGAATTTTTGACCAAAATGGCAATAAATTGGCTTCGTCAATTAAACATATGAGAAAATTGGGACTTCAGTTAAGTCAACAAATACTGTTAGCAGAGACGAAATTGGCACTTGTCAGTCAACGTAAATAAGAAATAAATCACTTTAAGACGCTGAACCAATCATCCCGTCTCTGTTATTAACTATTTCAATCCAGTTCTATACAATTTGTGAAGCGAATTTCTCTATTCCTCGTGTTGCTTTGAACTTATTTGATTTAAGATACAAACAAAAACGATTTGTAGAAAGGCAATGTGATTGATAAATCAATTAAGTCGTTATATAAAATATTCAAAATAGAAAGGAAAAAGATTTCATGTTGCTGTTGATTACAGTTTAAAATTGGGAAAGTTTATTATTTTCATTCAGTATCCTTTTCTTTGGGTAGTATTTATAAGATTTCTGTTTGTAATGTTATTTTATCCTGTTACTGTCCATCTTATCAGCTGGGTTAAGCCTTGCCGGATAAACTTATCTATCTCCAGGCAATACGTCATAATAATGACTTCACATGGTTAGCAGCAAAACATAACTACAAATAGACGCTGTTTTATAAATAATCTAAATCATGATAAAAGTAGTCAAAAGCAGGACAAGTAAAATGGTTTCCTGCGGTGAACATTTTAATGATATAAAGATATTTCATTTAACTATTTTCAACATTATTTGGGGGGATAAATCAACGTTTGTATCAGGAATTTTGTTGACAATTAAATAAACGATCAATATAGAAGACTGGTGATCATTGAAGACCGGAGAAGGTCGAACATAAAACAATTATTTCTTTTTAAGAAAATGATTAAATAGGACTACCATTATATGAATAATTCCGAGCAAAAAATAAATAACATAAACACACAAGTTTACGCAGAAAATATCTCTTTTTATTATGGTAGATGCCAATACGAATATTTTAATTTTGTAGATTTTCAGTATAAACAATTTATTGTTTGTAAAATTTGAGATAGATATCAAAGAAACATTGATAATTTTCAAACACATCATTTAAGTTTTTCCACTTTAAACGGTAAAATAATTATAAAAAATTATAAATATCACGTAATAGTTTTTTGTTGTTAATTAGGTGTAATTCGGACTAATTCCCTACAGGTAAATCCGTAACCGGCAAACGGTATTTAGCTAGGTTTTCGAAAAGGTCAATTAACCAATCGTGTACGGTTTACAGATCACATGCTCCTCCATGTACCGAAAACAGGTCACGTGCTCCTCCATGCCTCAAAAGTTAAACGCGAACCAATACCCTGCGGTCTCCAGACCGCAGGGAATAAAGCAAATACATAGTTGATGTTGGGATAGGAGAAGGTTTATCTATGGAGGGTTATTTATGCCAAAATTACATCTTGCTTTCTTACGTTACATCGTGCTTTCTAACTTGTACATCGTGCTTTCTAACTTGTACATTATGCATTCTGACATATACATCTTGCATTCTGACTTTTACATGTTGCTTTCTTACCTGCACACTATATATGCTTTCTGCTGTGTGCGACTTGCTTAATTTTATGTTGATGTCGTTATTTTACGATCAATTATTATTCATTTGTTGATCTGGTATATTAATTCAATAAATTAACCTGCAACTGTTTGTATTTGGGTCTATTTACTCAGCATGAATGACGAATGTCATAAGGTAGAATGCGCATAGCCGAAAGCCGAATGCGGCAAGCATAATACAACGCGACATCTGGTGTAATAATATGTGATACCCAAATTATGCTTTTTTTTTCTTTTTTTTTAATGCGTTTATTTAAGGTCGCCGCCGGAAAGCCCATATGGGCGACCGTACACTCAAGTCGGGCCATCCTAGAGCGTCCCGCCGAGATTTTTCGTCGATTTTTTTTCCAGCTTTATTGGTGGAGGAAGACCCCAGGTGCCCCTCTGGGCATTATTTCAGGCTCGAGCGGGCACCTGGGTAGAACCACCGACCTTCCGTAAGCCAGCTGGATGGCTTCCTCACATAAAAGATTTCGACCCCAGTGAGGATCGAACCTACAGCGGTGAGGGACCTGTGATCTCAAGTCAGCGACCTTAACCACTCGGCCACGGAGGCCCCCAAATTATGCTAACAGGTGGCGCTACAGTTATATTCTCGGTAAAGTCCGTATTGCGGTTCGGATTCAGTTTACCAAGTTACGTCCCTTTGTTTTAAAATTTCCATTTGCACTCATGGAGGAAATATACAAAACGATTTAACCAATTTTTATATATATTAATGAAACTCTGTAGGTCAAATTATATTTCCAGCTGACAATGACAAGTTGCACATTTCCAAATCAATGGTTTGAGAATGTTTTTTTATTCATCAACAAAATAATTATAAAATAGAACAGTTGTTCAACATTGTTCAAAGTTCTTTGGCCATAAAAAACTTCTTATTAAAATATTTCATACTCTTGAAAAGTTCTTAAATTTTGACATGGCTTATTTCCAATACCTGTGACCATCCACAACATTTTTAATGTGTTTCTATTAATTAGGACATTTTCTTGCCTATTTTCAAACTAATTTTGTACACACGTTAGATTTTTTAAATTCAACTTGTCAAAAAAATGTCTTTTTTTCACTAAGTTGAAATTATTCCAAGATGCTTTATGAATACGGCCCCAGGTTCTTGTTCACAGTGTCAGCTTAAAACTGAAGGAACTGCTGCCAAAATCAGCTGATTCTTAGGAAAAAAAAGAAGAAAAAAGGCAAAACTGTCTAGTCTGTCAATCTATGAGAGTTTAGCTTTAGGACGAATGATTTCATAATATTAATTGATGAGTACATAAAAACAAAATGTACAAAAATGTCCCAAGAAATGGCTATAAAATCAAATGAATTGTTTGTCATAGAAGATATTAATAAACATTTTTTTATACATTCTCAGTGGTGTTTGTATTGCAAATACTATTGCCTTAAGGTATAAAACTTTTTTGTTTTAAATGAGTAAGATCTGCTATACATTTCCAATATCATGAACGCTATAATTAAAGAAAACTACTAAAAAGGCATCTTCAGCCAAACATGCAATATTCATTTTATAACCATTTCTTGGGACCATTTTTGTACATTTTGTTTTTATGTACTCATCAATTAATATTATGAAATCATTCGTCCTAAAGCTACACCACGGTGCATATCTATATCGGCACCCTCTTTGCGAAATCTGCTCAAACGGTACCCTCTTTACACATGCACAGGTCATTCTCTGCTAAAAACAAACCAGCGATGGATAACAATCCAGTAACATTTCAATGTAATAAGGAAAGGGGGTTTGACACGTACAAAAGATATATACCACGGAACACTAAAATGTTTTAGTTATGTGCTGATTTGTCATGTGCCCGTTTTTCATGTACTGCAACTTTACAATAAGCTACAAAAAATCGACATGTCTTGCCTCGCCCATCACCTCGACATACTTTTCGGGCTGCAATGAACCGTGGGCTTGATTATATATGCATCATACATATTTAATATGTTCATTTACATATCATCTTCGGATAAATGGCAGTATATTGTCAAAAATAAATGTAAAATTCATAAAAACACCCTACTTTCGGTTTTGCAGCGTACCCTCATGGCACAACATATGCTTTTATTTGCGTTAATCGTTAAATAGGTATGTAATATTTCTTACTTTTATGTAAATATTACATACATAGAGGATATTGAATGAGTGTAAGTTCAGTACTGAATTTATTGCACGAAGGACCAAGTGGTTGCGTTATGATGTAATTGATTATTTTGTAAAATATATTAAGTAAAAACATGTATCAGCTTTTGCTAGATTAGAGTCTATAACTGAGAAAAGGCTTATCCATTTTTACTTCAGTACCTTCTTTTTCGGCAAATATTCTTAAATTATTTATCTTATCAAATTCCTGTCTGTGATGTTTTAAAAGCTAGTTCTTGAAATTTTGTATGCAAACGACATACAGAATCAAACAATTGAAAACCAGAATTGATCAGAAAAACCAACCTATTCATAAACAAAATAAGCATAAATACAGGTGACCTTTTCTCCTATCCGCATTATTATTTGTCAAATATACTTTTCGTTCATCGTCATTTTCTTATAATTTAAAACTTTATAGGAATGAAGAATGAAACAGAGGGTTCCAAGTTGTTTGAATGTTTTGTGACATTTTGAATTGAATGTAAATGATTTTTATGGTTTTGAAATTGCTAGAAAGTACAAGTTTTGACCATGCTCAATAGCTATTTAGCAGACAATGTAACATGATAATAAGAAATTGAATAAAACAAAAGAAAAGATAATAATGCTGATAGTATCTTCTTTAAATGCTGGAACATTTTACAGAAAATAAGAGATTGTTAAATAATAAAAGTTACTCATGAATTGTTGAGTATCTATGCACATTGCGCATGCTCAATAACATGTCTAGCCAGTCTCGATATTAGAGACTTTAAGAGAATAAATTAACATCTTGTAGAGTATACACGTGTTTGTGTTATATCACTATTTTGTGAAGTGTAATTTCTATTAACAATCATATGAATAAAATGTTCAATATGTGACAAACATATTAAAGATTTATTGATAAAATCAAAATATAACTAAATTCATCAAAGTTGAGATCTCGAGGCGACGGCCGAGGTCAGTATAACATTCTACTGGCGAATATCACATTATATTCAATGGGTCAAAAGTCAATAAAAGTATATTGTCTAATTTTGTAACAATACAAGATTTTCAACCATACCAAAACAATTATATTAATACAGTAATAGAAATCTCAGCAAAAATAAGAAAGCCTAGTATAATTGAGCAAAGAGGGTTTAAGGGGAGTAATTGTTCTCTCATTAAAAGTATAACATTTTCTTATATCTGTATTTTACATCTCTTATCATTGCATACTTGTATTGGAGAAATTTTATCCAGCAATCATTTCCGAAAAGCAGTAATAGCATTTGTTGTAGAAGCTAGTTATATAAAAACGCACGACGTTTTTCTGACAAGGTGAACAAATCGTTCGATTACTGTTAACGTTATTTGGCACAGAGTTGTCTTAACTTCATGATACAGCCAGTAGTTGTATCGCATTTTATAAGAGGATTAATATTATTATTTACTTTTATTTTATTTTTAGTAGTTACATAGCAAAATGTTACAGAAATAAAACGGTCTATAAAATCGCATTTTACTAATATTTTTGCCAAATACATTTACAAACAAAACTGAGGTATTTTTGTATTCAAATTATTCCGCTCAAATTATTTTAACTCTAACTAAGTTGTTATCAATATTAATCCAAATCAACGAAGTATTATTTAATGTTTAACCGAAACGACAAACCGTTATAATAATCAACACAGTGCTCAAATCCATTCCGAGGGAATAACCTACTTTTTCAACCCTCAATGTGCCGTATAATTTCTTACTTTGGCACATAATGTTAGCACCTGAGAATTTTTTGTTTGATAAATGTAATTAAACAGACTGCCGATCTGACAACTTTATACTATTTAAATTAAAGAATAAAAATTGTCTGTTTCCCATTTCAAGCTCAGACATACTACACCAACGCCAATTCCAGGTGTTAAATGTCTGAGCTGTGTTAGATTAAAGAAAGTAAAGTTTTTAATGTGATAGAAATGTTTTGATTCATAATAGATAATAGGAAAAGGTTTAAAATTGCCTCTTCACATATAAACGAATTGACGAGCAGAGATTGAACAATATTTGCTGCGTTTATGTTGATTATGATCATAGTTATAAACTCTTAGGTATATTTTACTACATTTTTAAAAAGCATTTGCTAACAAACAATAGACAAAATAGGCTTGTGTCACTCAGGCTAGTTCGATTAACCAATTACGCCATGACACGTCACGAAATTGTAGAAAAAGTTGTCTGTAGAATTTCTTGCCTTAAACTGCGATTTGATAAATTGATTTTTATCTGGATATGCTTGTTGTAAGCTTGTTGCATAACATGAGTCACAAACGAACTCGAATAGCCAATTGGGACTGTTCTGGATCAGTTGATATTTACCCATGCAATCCCTTAATTCACGAGGAATGCATACTGTTCCTAAATGACACTTAACGTTAAACTAAAACCGTGTTGTGTTTGAAAGGTCAATTAATTTATTATTTCTCGTCAATATAGAGTCAATATATTCTTGCCGATATTAAAAATACTGCACAATTTTAACACTGCAATTCCTAAAATTTTCCATTTTGTAGCATTTAATCGAACACTGCTTGCCTCTTTTTGCCATCTTAGTGAACAAACATTGTATATAAATGTAAAATGTTTCTGAATTGTTTATCGGATTCGAGAATTGGGCCGGTACAACATTGATGAGAAACTTTAATTAAGAAAATACAATGAGTAAAAACTAATTTCCTAGAAAACTCTAATTAGAATTTTCATTCAAATCTAATTACATGCAGACATTGGAATGTATCTATTTTCAATTATGTTTACACGAACATTGATTTTGAAAAGATGCACAATTCTAATTGTGTTACAGAATGTAATTCAACCAATGGTGACAGTGCCTTGAATGCTTTGAGGACTACTGTAAAAACCAAACTTATATATATTCATTTCGTCATCTTTTTACATATGCTACTTGTGCTTGCTTTATTTTCACATATTCACCGTATCGAAGTGCTTTATTTCAAAATATTCTTTAGTAACATGTTTGTTTATATGTTGTTTATCAAGGTCTGTACATTTTGGTACATTGATCTTTACAAATATTGTATTTGCTTATAAACAATGTAGATGTTTTACTAACTTAAGATTATTTTTGATATCGAAAAGATGTTTTTTTACATAGGACCCATAATGGTATTTGTTTGACGTTTCGCCCTTGTATGAATTACAAGGAAATAGTAATCTGAATTATTTAACAGTGATTTTCACACAAAATTTTGAATTTCATTATGTAATCAACTGATGTAAATTCTAATTATTTTACTGTTATTTGCGTGCATATAACAAAGAAATAGTAACTACGTAACTAATTTTAAACAAATTAAAACATGACATTTTTTTTATTTAAAGATTATGTTAAAATACATGTATACAAAATTAACAAAACCCTCGTTTGTAACGTGATATGTAAATGAATATAGTGCATTTTATTCAAAATTAATCTAAATTAATGTATAGTTATTTCACGTTTTCAAATGAAATTAACCATACTCATTTCCATTTGTTTAAAAGATTTATGTTTTGTAATTTACAAAGACAATTTGGTTTTTTCTAAATGTGTTTACTGCTGGCATTGACTAATTTCCGATTCGACTTCTTTCCTTCATTAAACTTGCATAAAGTGTGGAGGCTAGAATTAGAAAATTCTTCGCTTCGTTCAATTTATTTAGCCATCTATGAATAAAATGATTTTATTTAATTGTTTCCTTTTTTCGTGGAAAAGAGTATAATACGATATATTGCAGAAGCCGTACCATTTTCAAAACTGAAAAAAATAAGTACAATGTAGACTACAACGATTACATTTGATAATCCTATTATCTGATTTTAAATTGGATCTGTTGAAAGGAAATCAATAATGTAACATTGCTTGTTTACACAAAATTTGATTTCGTGTAGTAACTGTATGCAAAATCATTTTTGATTATTGGAGCGTTTCATTGTTTAATATTATCAACACTATCAAAACGATAGAATAAATGCAATTTAGTAAAATATATTATAATAAGTTAACTTTTCTTTAGTTTTTATGTTTACAAATAATCTGCAATCAAACTTAAATAATGTAAAGCTGTTATTGATTATTACTTGGTTGGATGAGGCATGACCTTTACTACATTTATATTAACAGAAATGAAACCTTGATCACAACGAAAATATGTTTCTATAACTCACTTTAAAAAATCATTATACCGGGAATATCAAGCAGGGGCAAATAAGAGTTTTTTCCTTGTTGTAGTATGCAGTGGCGACAGTATGTTTTGTTGCTCATTCTGTTTTATAAATGTTAATGGGAAATCGAATAATATTATAAGGCTCTTCTTGAAACGATACTTTATTTGCTTGGCAATAGTCCTTCTTGCATTGAGCAAAATGAAGACCTCAAAAGATCATTAAATTATTTTTTCCATTCAATCTAGTGTATTATAATACAAAAATATATTAATTCCTCAGAATCGTGAAGTTGTTAATAAACAAATTAACTTGAAAACGGTGAAAACCAGGGCATCTATACGAAAATTCGTCCTCGGGGGAATTAGTCCTCCGATAGTTTTAAACCTGATTATGTCGTTTAATTTCTTACCTTGGCACATAATTATAGCATCTGTGTATTACTTGTTTGATAAATGAATTAAACAGAGTGCCTATCTGACAAAATTACTCTATCTAAAATCAAATAAAAAGTTCTAACAAAACCTCTTTTTTTTCTTTTTCCAATGAGAAACACGGAGATACTGCACCGACGGCAATTCCAGGTGTAAAACGTCTGAGCTGTACTAGAATAAAACAAGCAGATTTAATGTAAAAGAAAATTATTCAAATTATTGAAGATTCTAGGAAGTATATATTAACTGGAAAGGAGCATGTTCCCAACTCATTCATTGAATGATTATTTTATCACTATCGAGCAAAATACAGGCATATTTCTTCACTGAAACGGAAATATTCATGTTACTTTTACATTATAAATTGAAAATCTTTAATTTCATGGTTTCGAAAAAAAAAATGACATTTATTCATTTTACCTCATTTAAATGTTTTGTTTGTTTGTTGTTCATATTTTTTACATAAAAGCCCAATTGTATAATTACAAACAACAAAAAATTTTGTTTTAATTTTAGAAAACATAAAACATGGTATTATTCTACTATTTTTACTACCAATCAATTTGTCACATATAATGATTTATTTGGAATTGTCAGGCAACATTATAATCTTGAATAATAATTATAACAAAATAGATTTATAATGCAAATAAACAATCGCTCCATAGAAATTAGTAAATGGTGGTTAGCTATCATGGAAGCCGGTTAGGTGGATCTACAGACAATTCAAGATGTAACAAAAATTTGCATCAATTTCAAATAAGCAACCAAGCTCCCTAGGACAAGGTCGTTCAATTTGTTTCACTCAAAAACTAATTTAAATAAAAAAAGAATAACACTTCATCATAATATGACAATCAAACATTTTGTTTTTTTGTATTGTTTTGTTTTGTTGTTGTTGTTTTCTTTTTTTTTTAATTTTCAACATTCTTGTTTTTGTTATTTGTGAATTACAGTTTGAGTTTTTTGTAAACGTTATATATTTGGTAACCCCAACTGCGTTACAAAATGCTTTGTATCATTTGAGATATATCTCAAGGGTGAATAGTTTATCTTTTTTCATTTGTAAAAATATAATAAAATTTAAAGTATATTTTAAGAAGAATCTCATATTATTTTGCTTTTATACATTGTATATACTCCTTCCAAGTTATTTAAACGATATCGCGAGTCTTATCAAACATTTTTTGTGACAATACTGTGGGGTAATCAATCAAATGGCAATAAATTGGCTTTGTCATTTAGGCATATGAGAAAATTGGGACTTCAGTTAAGTAAACAAGAACTATAAGCAGAGATGAAATTGGCACTTGTCAGTCAACAAAATAAGAAATAAATCACTTTAAGACGCTGAACCATCTCTGTTATTAGCTATGTCAGTCCAGTTCCATACAATTTGTGAAGCGCATTTCTCCATTTCTCTATTCCTTGTGTTGCTTTGAAAAAAAATTGATTTAAGATACAAACAAAAACAATTTGAAGAAAGGCAATGTGTTTGATAAATCAATTAAGTCGTTATGTAAAATATTTAAAATAGAAAGGAAAAAGATTTCAAGTTGTTCTTGATTACAAATTAAAATTAGGAATGTTTATTATTTTCATTCTGTATCCTTTTCTTTGGGTAGTATTTATAAGTCCTTTTAGCATAAATTTTCTGTTTGTAATGTTATTTTATCCTGTTACTTATCTATCTCCAGGCATTACGTCAAAGTAATGAGTTTGTACATGAGGGATATTGAAAAAGTGCAACATCCCTCACGCCCCTAGCGCCGGCTTGATTCTTAACTTTCAACACTTAAAAGTGCTGGTTGGTTTAAACATACATCTTTAAGCTCGATTGCGAAACAAGTTCATGAAACTTCTATTAATCAGTTTCGAGTCCGCTTCCTGGTACTAACCAGTACTGGTGTCATATGAAGAAACATGGTCGTCACCCATGATCTCTGGGTTGAGAGGCAGAAACCTTAACCACTAGGCCACCGCTCCCCTGAAAGTGCTGAAATCAATTATCCCGAAGAACCAAAAAAGTAGAACAACACTGAAGTAAAGTACGGGCAACCTTTTACGGCTGTCAAACGACACTGACACCTACTAGTGTGTTTTGTCAATATCTGGAAAAAAGTAAAAATAACTTGGAGGCATAAACATCAGCAAAATTACAAGAAAACTGCAGAGTCGGTTTGATTGAGTCTATACATGAGGGATAATTAAATAACCCTCACACTACCTGTCAATAGTTTACGATGTGCACCATATTTGCCTTTTTACACGTTTCTAATATATATTGTTACGCCTCGTGATGCCCTCACATAATTTCGTTAAATATACTTTTTTTAATCACATCTAGTCAAAGCACAATTCCCAGATATTTAAGAATTTTGCTGACTATAAACATGCTTCTCACGAATACAAAAAAGATGGTCAATCAATCACTTCAAGGGCTCGTACGCAAAATTGCTTTAAATTGGCGCCGTCATTCATTCTTTTGAAAATATTGGAGAAAGAAGCAAATTTCCGCAGACGACAAAATTGGCTAAATTCAATCAAAGAAAGTATGAAGAATCTAATTACATTGAGAAATTATTCGTCTCTTATTTTAATCATGTTGATCCAGTTCTTACCTATTAATAATTTGTTCTTGTTGCTGAGCAAATATATATGATTGGTTTAGAGCGCTAAAATATTAATTGACGAAAGGCCAATAAATTATATGTTTTGGTAATAAATCATTGACTTTTATATAATCCAATCGAAAGAATATGTCATGTGTCAATGAAGGTCGACAATACCATGAATTTAAACTATGTTTAAGATATCAATATAATTGTTATTAAAACATATCAACGATAATGTTTGCAAACATAGAGCAAACCCTCTTGATTCAAAATATCCCTGCAGTATACTTTTAAACATGTTTTAATTATTTGAAAAATAATATACGAAACAATGTACCATTGTATCAAATTCTTTGGTATATTTTTTTGTAAACAAATCTGATTTTATTCCTGGGTACTACCTTTTATCTTATTATAACAGAAATGGTATCAATGTCTTATAGTAAATGTTTAAGCAAAGGCCATAGACGCAAACAAACGGAATTCAACACATATATTCAAACATCCACATTTATATTTGTACCACACTCATTTGTCATGTTTCAACTTGTTCCATAACTCAAACATTTCTGAGAATTGAGATAAAAAAAAACGTATGCAAACGAGTCCCATAATTCTAAAACATTTTTAAGTCTGTCAAACAACCGTGTCACTTAAGCTTATAGCAGAATAGAATTGATTGTTACAATATATGTAACGATGTATAAACTATCGCACATCATCAAATTTCATTTGCGCCATATCACGGTAGTAATCTTCTTTACTTTTCGTTTGTCGTTCAATTTCTAGACATTATTTCTAAAACAAACTTTTGCCAAAGGTAGATCAAGTATAAAGAAATAGTTTAAAACTGCTTAGTAAACATTTCTAGTAAACATAAACTATTTAATATTATTGATAAGGATAAAAGCAATGGTGAATGAGTTTCATGGTTTTGATGTTTATTTGATAGAAAGTGCAAGTAAGTGGTAAATCCTCGACAGTTCTCTGTCAGAAATCATAACATCATAAGTTTATTGCATTTAATAGCAGGAAAGATAACAATATTGCAAGTATCTATTTATATGTGTAATTGGGTGTAATAAATCTGAAATAAAATGATCATTAAAGTCGTGCAGGAAAGTGTTAACATAAACATCTGTCTGAAGCTTCATCATTTTTACGTCAATGTTTGGCACTCGTTTTATTCAAGATAGTACATATATCATTTATATCTTATAATTGTCTTTCCAGAAATAAATAAAGAAGAGAGGGAACTGATATCAATTAAAATTTCAATAACAGGTTTGAAGACACTTGAATGATAGCAATAACTTATGACCATAATCGTCTTTTTTCTTGATTGCTTACTTCTTTCAAAGTTTGTTAAAGAAAGATGTTTGCTATTTTTCTAAACGGCAAAAAACATTGACTCACGTCAGTATTGTTATATTATATGGTACATACAATGTACCTTCTTTCCTGTCATTCTAATTTAGAAAATAGTTTATCTTTTTTATTATATTCTTATTCCTATGCATCGAAACCACAAAGCTGTGTTCAATAGCCGATAAACACCGCTCAGTTTCTTGCATTCACAACCCTACTTGCACTTGTGGCAGACGATAGTTGTAGCCTTAACTAAAAACCGTTTTCTGCTATTTATAAAGTAATTGTCACTCTGTCATTTGTACGTAAGTTTCATATGCAAATATCTTAGTTTCTAAGTCAAATTCTTGACACTCTAAATGAAACTATTTTTATTGATATTATAAACGGATTATATAAACTATATTTCATTAACTTTTATTTTAGACGATACATAAAATTGCCTTGAAGTTCAGTAACGAAAATACCATGTGAATTTATAGTGTATAAAACACTGTTACAGTAAATAAAGATTCTCTCATATTTGACATCTGTAAAAAGAAAATAATAAAAGATTTTTTTATATCAACATTAAATCCTTCATTGAAATATTTTAGACATTTCTCATAGCTGCCATAGGTATTTACATACAACGGCTCCAGATTATTCTGTAAATGAAAGAAAGTTTTTTCTTTGACATTTTGATTGATTTCCGCCATTTCAAGTTCCCCGAGATAAGTTTTTATTTTGATAATCAGAAAAGGTATTTAATTTATCTCACTTTTTTCCGAAGTTTAAAAAAAGTACGTGCCATGATCAAGAAAAAGAATATTGAATGTTTATTTTAGGTAAATTTGTAGGAATACAGTTAGAAATAGATTTGTGAAATTTTGATTACAGATAATTTAAGACAGAATTTCTTTCTCGGAATGTCTGAAAAATGAAGAAATAAAATGTACATGTCATCCTTAGCCTACGGGTTGTATCATTCAATTTGTTTAAGGTATTTATATATTGTTATGCCTGCGGAATACTTTCAAAGACTTTCTTTAGCAATAGCTTTTGAATACTCGCATTCCAGACATTCTGGTGAAGAATACAAAAAAAACATGATCAGGCATTATTACGTTTCGTAGGCACAATTTCTTTAAACTGGCATCGTCATTGAGGACTATAAGTCCAAATAACGTTAGAAGAATGTGTCCTCAGGCGACAGACTTCTAAAGAAGTAAGAAGAAGTCAATTAAGCTGGGACGCTTAAGCAATTATTCTACTCCAATATTCAGCGTGTCAATCCAGTTTATGGAAGGAATCCTTGATGATTAGCAAATATGTGTTCGGTTTAGATACGCACAAATATTAATTGACAGAAGGCGAAACAATTTTGAAATCAATTATAATTAATATCATTAAATAGAAAGGATTTTCATTCAGAAAATGTCTATGCTTAAGACATTAAAGTATCATTATATAATTATTTAAGTCAATCAATGTCATATCTATTGAAAAACATGTTCATCAAAAAGTAACCGTGGCAGATATAACATTTTTTTTATTTGCATTACATAAGAAAAGTATGGATTACTGTTTACAAAAACAATGGACAAATTTATTAAAATGCGAACATATTTCAAAATATTTTCTTGTAATTTCTTATAACGATTGCAGTTAATACAAGATGATGTAGAAAAATGTTTTCTTGATATAGGTATAAAATGCAGATAAATTTATGCAAAACGTTTCAATTTACAAAAAGGTACAAATTCCTTGATTTTCACTATTTTAACACAAATGTTGAAACTTTATGAAAAAAATCACTTCTATAACATTTGACTACTTTTCCTCTTTCTGTCGTAAAATATAAATGCATTTAAAAATTACAAAATTAACAAGTGTTATTGTGCCAAAACAATTAAGAACATGAGAAGAAAGTGAGAGCATTCCCGGTTATTTTAAACAATCATTGTGTCAAACCTTTATACTACCTTTCTTATCACTGCATTTTGAGGAAGTAAATCGGTTAGCTTACGTCACCAAATTATCTTCTCCGGACCAGGTTTAGAATTTTCTAGGTTGTTTGACATTTTGCATGTGCATTTGCCGTTACCTGGAAGATCCATCGATAAAAATTGATTTAATTTTGTATTCTAAATATAATATTGAAGGGAATAATAATTACATCCTGATGTCCACAAATTCTGTCGTAAAATCTAAGCCGGGAAGTTTTCTTAAATCATTATACAAACGTCATCTTTATTCCTAGATAATGACCGACAACTATTCAACAATTCTAGATATATCACTAAATCGGATGGATGGATGGATGATAAAAACTTGCTGTAAAATGTTGCTTTTTATTCTTTTTAACAGCTTTTCATGGAGACAATTAAAAGCATTAATTGAATAACATTTTAATTAACACCAAGCTCAGTTAAAATGAAAATTTTATAAACAATGTAAACGAAGTTTATTTAGTGATGACATACCGTGCAATAATTGATAAAAATTAATAACATTCCGTGGTTGTATTCTTTGAAGAAAATAAATGTTTTAGCAAATGGAAAAATAGTGTTGTGCAAAACTGTTTACGGATACAGGTGCAATGCTTCAAAAGATATTATTGAATAATTACTAACAATAAACGGTTAAGATTTAAGTTTCATAGAAGTAAAAATAACATTGTTTCAATTTTTTATTATTAATTGATCTGTCACAAAACATAATTTTATCGCATTTGGCACGCACATTGGCTTAAAACCTTGAACTATCAAATTTTGAATAAATACTTTGTCAGCAAGACGTATTTCAAATACTTTTAATTTAATCTTGCAAACATCCTTTGGCAATGTCGTTTAATTTATTTGACTTAAAAACGGACACCGTCATTTGCTTGAACACTTTTAAATTAAATATTTTATTTCTTATTTTTATCATTTACATTGATGATATATGGAAATTGAACGAAGGAATGAAGAATCGATCCGGTGGTCAAAGTTGTTACACAATTATACTATTTAAACAATTCGAGTTTTATCTCAAAGTTGAATAACTAATTCTCGCCATGAAAATCAAATCCTTGAATACTATAATCCGTATCATTGCATTTCTTTTAAGATTGTATTCTAAATACTCGTACATCTATAGAACAGAGTTTTCTTTCGTGTTCACTCATTGATTTTTAGTTACTTTAAATATCTCGATAGACAATCATTTCAATTGAGGTGATCAGACAATTAGTTCATGTGTTTACTTCTTTGGATTTGTTTTTATATGTGTGCGTATATGTATCATATGTCAAAAGATTTATTTGTTTCGTTATATTTCCCATGTGCATCTTTTACAGTGCTATACTGCGCTGTAATAAAGATATATACATACTAGTATATAACATTTTAGGTAAGAATTAATTAGATTCTTAATGATACAATTTCTAACTTTTGCACATGTTCACAAGATGCGTTCGAATATTAAAAGATTGTGAAATATTCCTTTCAAGTAACTTTAAAATTAATTATAGGGCGATTCAGAAAGATCAATGATGACCACTTTTTTAGGGGTTATGGTGTTGTTGTTGTTTTTTTGTGACAATACTATTTGATAAAAGAATTTTCTCTTGCAAAATTGAGAGAATAGAATTCCAGAAGAACATTTTTTATCCCAAAACGCTGTACATTGGCTTTGTCATTCAAACGTATGGGAGAACTGAGAGCATAAAATTAAGTAAACAAGCACAATTGTAAGCAGCGACAAAATTGACGCTTGCCATATAAAAGAAGTAAGGAATTAATCTTTTTGAGACGCTGAATCAATCATCCAGTTTTCGGTATTAGCTCCAGTGTTTTGTAATTTCTAAAGCAAGCGTTATCCTCTATTGTTCGATAGGCTTTATATTGTATGTAAATAATGATTGTTATTCGGCAAGAAAATATATTAAAGACGGGCCAAGTAGATTTTTTTGTAAATTGTATTAAATAAAAACCATATATCAAATTTTGCTGGATTAGAAATTGAAAAAGACTGTAATTGAAAAAAAGACTTATCCATTTTTAATTTCAATTGAGTAACCTTTTCTTTGGCATATACTTAATTATTTATCTTATTGGATTCCTGTCTCTGTTGTTTTGAAAGTGAGTTCTTGTAATTTTGTATGCAAACGACATACAGAATTAGACAATTGAAAACCAGAATTTATCAGAAGAACAAACTATTCACAAACAAAATAAGAATAAATATATATGACCGTTGCTCCAATGCGCATTTTTATTTATCATATGTACTTTTCGTTCACTGTCATTTTCTTATTCTTTAACGGAAAACTTCATAGAAATGAAGAATGAAATAGAGGGTTCAAAATTGCTTGAATTTTTTTTGTGAAATATTTAATTAAATCAAAGTGAATTTTGCGGTTTTGAAATTGCTAGAAAGTACAAGTTTTAACCATGCTCAATAGCTATTTGGTAGACAATGTAACATGATTATAAGAATTTGAATAAAATTAAAGAAAAGATAATGTTGCTAGTATCTGCCTTAAAGCAGTAAAATGTCCGAAAGCAATGATTTTGACCAATCATTATTTACAGTTTTTACCATTTATTACATGATTGAGTCTTTATAATTTTAATATGATAATTTTACTGCTCTAGTGAGAAGATTGAAACAATTATTTATTCTTGATTTATTTATCAAGGCCTGTACATTTTGGCATATTGATCTGTACAAATATTGTTTTTCCTTATAAACAATTTATATGTTTTACTAACTTAAGATTATTTTTGATTTTTTTACAAAGGACCCATAATGATATTATATGTTTGACGTTTCGTTCTTGTATAACTTACAAGGATATAGAAATCAGAATTATTTAACAGTGATTGTAAAACAATTTTTTTAATTTTATTATGTAAACAACTGATGTAAATTCTAAATCTTTTACTGTTATTTGTGTGCATATGCCTTCCTAAAAGTGTTCTTTAGCAGATAAATATTAATCATTCAAAGCTTTCGTCAACCAATTTGCTCTAAATAATATATTGTTTAAAATTTTGCGGAATAAACACGACAATCATGCAATTTGCGACGTTATTCCTTTTCTTTTTATTATTATTATTTTTTTTAATTATCATTTTTATCTTTTTATTTTTATTTTTATTTCTTTTATTTTTGTTTGTTTGTTTTATGTTATTTTTTTTATCAAATACTAGATTGTAGTGTTATAAATTACAAAGAAATAGTACCTACTTTTCAACAAATTAAAACATGACATTTTTTATTTTAAGATTATGTTGAAATATAAGTATACAGAATTAACAAAACCCTCGTTTGTAACATGATATGTAAATGAATATAGTGCATTTTATTCAAAATTAAACTAAATTAATGTATGGTTATTTCACGGTTTCAAATGAAATTAACCATCACCATTTCCAGTTGTTTGAAAGATTTATGTTTTGTATTTTACAAAGAAAATTTGTTTTTCTAAATGTGTTTACTGCGGGCATTGGCTAATTTATTTCCGATTTGACTGCTTTCCTTCATTAAACTTGCATGACGTGTGGAGGTTAGAAGTGGAAAATTATTCGCTTCTTTCAATTTATTTAGCCATTTATGAATTAAATGATTCTATTCAATTGTTTTCTTTTTTCGTGGAAATGAGAAAGAGACGATGTAGCAGAAATCATATTATTTTCAAATATGAAAAAAAAGAAGTCAACAAGGATGGCACTTCATAATCTGATTTTGAAAGAAATCTGATAAAGGAAATAATAATGCTACATCGCTTAATTATTTACACAATATTTGATATCGTTAAGTAACCGTATGTAAAATCAGTTTTGATTATTAGAGCATTTCATTGTTTAATGTTATCCACGCAATCATAGCGCAAGAATAAATAAATAAATTAAATATATAATATAATATTTGCTTTTCTTTTTGTTTACAAATAATCGGAAATGAAACTGAATTAATGTCAAGATGTTGAAGAAAAACATATGATAGAAAGTTTGATTATTATATGGTTAGATGAATTATGACACAATCTAATATATTTAATTTAGTATACTGCAAAAGTTTAAATCTTTCACACAAAAAACTAATCCATTTCTCATAATTAAAGCCGTCGTGACAAGTTAGTTACTTTAAAATTGCTTTTCCAATCCTGTCACTGCCTGTCAGCAAATCTAATGAGCCAGGGTATTATATTGAATAAACTTAAATTTGCTGAATGTGATTGCTTGTGCAATTTTTACTAGACATTGGTTAGTATTTTATCATATTTACTGTCAAATCAAATACTATAGAGTGAAACTGAGAAGTTTTTAGAATCTTTTAAGATTACACAGCTCTTCATAAACTAAATATGTCTACATTTGAATAATAGTTATAAAACTTTTTCACTAAGACTATATGTTTGTATAAGTCCTTTTAAAATTTCACTGTATTGAGAATGCCCCTAATAGATTTATCCCAGTTGTAGCATATAGTGTCGACAGTATGTTGTTATAACTCACATAGGGCTTCTGTAGCCATTTTGCAGCATTGAAAAATCTTATGAACGTTTCCCACACAATTTTGTTTCATTAACATCGTATCTACATGAACTAGTTCTTTTAACATACTTTAAACATATTAAAGTTTAGGCTATGGTACCAAATAACCTCAAAATTAAGTTGTTCTGTTTCGGTTAAATATTTTTCTTTTACATGAATTTTAGTCACTGCAATTATGTTTACGTTTTATAATCAGAGAAAGTGGAATGCTTTCAATAACTTTGCACTTAGAAAATACAGTTGTTTTAAACATAAAATGTCAAACAGCTTAGTACGTAACCAAGTTATGATTTTACTACAGAAAAACTTTCATAGTCATTGTGTACATTTTGTTAGCACATAGCTCCCGTGAAAAGGTAGAAAATGAACGGAATCGTATACATTAATGATTTGTAAGCATATTTTCAGATTGCAATAACATGTTTGTCAAGTGTTTTATTAGGTCATTGTGTCATGTTTCCGTCTGTTATTTAAACTATATTTGCAAAACTTCAGTTAAAGAAATATAAACTTACTGGAATTGTTAACATTACAAATCACAACCGCATTAATTGAATATTCTAAATAAGAGATTGAGAGGTTTGCTTTTCGGCTAGTGATGCAAACTGTAAAAGAAATCCCTGCAATGTGCATGTATAAATAAACATGAAAGCGGTGAAAAGAGGGAAAATGATTCATTGGTATCGCGTCTTATCCAAATTAATTTCTTTAGGACGTTTTTTAATACTTTGCACATTTTTTCTGTTAATTGCTTGACTATTTACTGAAGTCTGGTTCTTATTTTGTATTTCGACATTTTGACAACGGCTAGCCCTTTTGAAGCTTGCTCAAGAATTATTGACATCTCAAATTATCGTCCTCGAGTTATTGGATAGGAGTTTTCTGGTGGGAAATTGCATTGTTAGTTTTGACGCTACGATTTGATCTATATTTGTTCTGAATGTCTAGGAAAAGTAAATAAATGGATCACAATTCAAATTTAACATGCTTTTAACAATGACATTTTAAGATGCCAAAGATGTGTTATTGTATTTATTGCTCAACACCATTTGCAACTTTTGTTTGTTCACATAGTCGTAGATTGTTTAAAAGTTATGTTGCATATTATGAGAGTAGCTTTATGCATCAAAATATATCATAACTTCTTTGACTACATGTACGGGGCGACTTTTTACGACTGTTACACGGTACACATACCAAACCAAATGGAAGAGCATTTTTTGTCTTAATTGCCATCGTACACTTGAATTTCAGTTAATCAAGTCGCAAAAAGAACGAGGAATTCTTAAGCAGTAATTATTGCTAAATAAATCCAATAACATTTGAATTATTGTAACTAATTACAGTTTTATCATCGTAATTTTACGTGAACGATCAATTTTATTGCAAATAAAACGGTAACGTTTGAAACTCAATACCAGTGAGTTACTGGTAGTCTTATTTTACTGACCGTTTATCTAGAAATGCATTGTATTTTACTGTTACTGTATGATTTAGTTAATTTCTTCTCGTTTCTTAAAATGTGAAGCGGACAATTGTTTTCAACGGAAATGAGCTTAATAGTATATGTAATTTTGATGAAATAAAATGTATAAAAATAAAAATCATAGATTATAAATAATCAGAATACACGAAGTGAAGATATAATTACGTAATTTTTCAAATATAATATTGTAACTTTTGGTTTGCAATTATATTTTATTATTATATATTTTTTTCTGTATTCTTTCCATTGTTACAAGGACATTGAACTTAACCTAAATAACATTCATTAACTTAAACAATATATATTTGTAATTTTGAAATGAGATTTATTTTTTTCTCCATCTGGTTGATGCTAGTATTAACTTGTCTATTCATGTTTTAATTTTTATTTCTTCCTTTATCTTTCATGACGAATGGAGGTTGATATGCGAAAACCTCTTCTTTTCATTCATTTATTAATAAGCATTTTAGTCAATTGATATTTCCTTGGTGCAATGATTAGATTATGTTGAAGCAACCTCTCTTCAATATATAGCAGTAGTGATACAAGATACACATAAAAAGGCTAAGCTATATTTCCTTCCATCTAGTCAGTGACTGCAAGTACTTCTGTTATAAAACAATGGAAAGCCACAAACTTATACTCTCTGCTCAATGCAAAATATGTTTGTGTAATTTTTTTGTTTCTATTATCGTTTATATAAAGGGATTGATGTACTTGTTTATATGTTTTTTATAAATCTATTGCAAATGTTTAAACCAATCTTCCATTTGTCGCAACTACAATAATAAATATAAAATTGGAATCCTAAGGACACACCAATATTAATTCATGCTATCGTACAAATGCTATAAAATTCCTCGTAAAATGTACATGAGGATGATGCATGTCCCAAACTCTGTTTTCCTTTTCTGCCTTCTATACTTCGATAGGTACCTGCATTCTTTACTGCTTGTGCACTAAGTAAACCTTCCAATTTTTACAGAAAAATTGAAAGTCAACAACTGTACAAAGCTAGGCAGCGTAAAAATGTCAATTGATGTATGCATGCTTCTTTGTATATGAAAATAAATATTGCTTCAATATTCAAGTTGTCAGAAAAAAAATCATATAGAAAGGTTTTGAAGGATGAAATAAGACAAGAAATAACAGGTTTCGTTCTTATTGCATAAGTAGGTTTACCAGATTAATTCAATTAAACACTGCCTTGCAGAAGAATTCAAAATGATTGCAATCGATTAAAATGTCTAAGAGAAATTCCTCGAACGCTCTATTACCGGGATGTTCATTTTAATTTGCAGTAAAGCATGTCTCAAGAATGACACGAAAATGTTAAACCGTAATTATTGCCGACAAATCCAATATTGTTTGATTTATTTTAGTAGATGCTGATTCATGAATGCAATCTTGAGTAAATGAGCAAGTTTATTGCAAATAAACTGTTAATGTTTTAAAATTACCTTTAAATGTTGTTTAATGTTCATGCAAAGCTTCAAATTTCCACATTGTTTAGCTTGTAGGAAGGTATACAACATGAATTTTTAATTGTTTAATTGAAATTTTATATCTAATATATACTGGATGTATCGCTTGTGTACTTAGTATATGCTATAGTGAGTGGTTAACAGTAAATTCATTGATTTTGTCCTGTAGTTCGACGTACTGACATTGCAAAGAGCATTTGACGATTTTCAGAAATAATTTGTACAGGAATATCTCAGGTGGCATCCGCGCGTTTTATAAAGTACGAATGGGAATTTCAGTAGAACCAACGAACAGTTGACTCACATGACACAATGCAAAGCTCTGATGGGTTTCGAAACCACAGCAGCGAGGAGCAAGTGGTTTAAGTTAAGGACATGAACGACTTGTCTACTGCCGTCCAATGTGATGAGAAATATGATATATCATCATTTATATTCATTTGCTGATTTATAGTCTTGTTCAGCAATTTTTGCAGGTCACTCAAGCACCTTTGAATGATGTTTTTTTATTTGAACAGGTACTAAAACGTATTGCCAATACCACAGGCCTTAATCAGATATTTCAAATATTTCACAACGGACGTTGCTGGAAATATAGAAACGTTTTATCGTTACTTTGGCATATCATTTATTTTTCAATGTCAGTAACAAGGGAGCAAATGCATTTGTATACAATTAGTAAGAATGTTTATACAATTACAATTTAATTCGATAAAATCAATGATCAATATGTCAAACAACGATAATATCACATGGATAACAACATATATTTATGTTTGATAAAGTATTGAACAGTGAATATAAATAGGGAATAAATTATGTTATTGTTTATCCTCTGCAATATTTTTGCTTTGTTTCATTATTTCACAATTTCAATTAAAAGTCCTTAAATCTTTAATCATTAAATAGATGAATGCTACGTAATTTGGAAAGATGATATGTTTTCCTTACTGTGTTTACCGCTGGCATTGATCAATTTATTTCCTTTTTTATCATTTTCTTCATTAAACTTGCATGACGTCTTGAATTAAAAGCACGAAATCGTATAACTCGTTTATTTTATATTCTAGTTAATTTGTTTTATAAAGCTACTTCTTCCTTATTACAAGCATAAGATGATAGAATTTTCGTTCAAGATTCACTTTGTTTGCTTAATTTCGTTCCATTCCGTCATTGATTGCTTGCACGTCTAAATTGTGTCAAGGAGCGGAACTGTCACCAGATTAAATTGATTGCTAAACGCAAAGATTGTTTGAATGTGTATTTTGGTTTAATTTTGACTAATTTGAACCTCTAGGGAATTTTTTTCTCTAGATGCATGATACATTTAATCTTAAATTTTAAGGTATCAACTAGTGTCAAATATGATTATATACGAGTAGTTTAGAACATTAAGTGTTCAAAAACGTTTTGAAATTAGATCAAAAGCAGATTACATAACATATTTTAATACTACTAGAAAATTGATTATGTCATATTCCATATTAAACATGCCAATGTAACTTAAAATTTTTATTTTTTTAGTACTATTGTTATTTGTTTTTTATTTTTGTTGATTGATTAATTACCAATTTTACCGGATGTGTTTGACTATACCTGCCCATGAACAGGAGAGGACATATAAATAACACACTAATATTGATATGTATTACAAAAAGGAATCTGTATTGAAATGGATCAATCTAAAAACAAACAAAAAAGATTTAACATAACGAAAGGATATAATAAATTATTTTAGTAAAACTACAAGCACGGGGACTGACAAGTAAATGTATTGTTTTTCTTTGTAAATATTGAATTGATTGAAACAAGAATCACGTCGGAAAGTATTATTTGATTCTGTTAAAAAGGAATTTGGCTAAAGCATTTATGTAGGATACTACATGTTTGGCAATCACTTAAGTTCACGTTTAACAAATAAATGTTTCTCTGATACGTCAAAAATTAAAGGAATCGAATCTGAATTAGACGAATTGCAAACAATTTTGGAGAAATAAAAAATGATAACATACATATCAAAACCTATAAAACCAATATAAAGGAATACAGAGTATATCAATTCAGCTATGTTTACACATGAAAATATTACAAAAGACTAAAATCAAGATGACTTTAATGATGGAATAAACACAATTTATTTTCATATAAACACTGTCTAGACTAAGAGTAATTCAATACTGTTCGTATTACAACAATACTAACATTGCACATAGTGCCTATTTACAATTGTTTACTTAACAATAATATTATACAAATATTGACTATAGCGATAGCCGAGGTCAATATAAATTTTTCCAGTACATATCACATCATATTCAACAGCTAAAAAGTACATATCTGTTTTTTGACTCTTTTTTATACATCACTAAACTTTTTTTTAGAATAATAACAACAACATTGGCTTGACGTCACGTCATAGTATCGCGTCTTTCCAGAAAATCTATTTCTAGAAGAAAAAACGGTGAATGTAATCTGAAAATCTATTTTTGGGGAAAAAAACAGTGAATATACTCTGATATTGACCTCTTATTTTTTACAAAAACTGCTTGTTAGCCAATCAGGGAAAGGCATTTCAAAGCTATTTATAGATTATATAATAAATATGTTTATCTAAATAAAAAACGTTTTAAATACTGACTACTACACTATAATTATAACATATTACAATAATGATTTAAAATTATATGTTTCATTTATCAATATTAAACTGCACTACATTAACTCATATTCTATTGAATTTTCACTAATTAAAGTTAAAAAACATTATTCCAAGTGATAAAAAATAAGATACTTGCATAAAAAGTTGCCTATAAAGTTTTTCCGACTCGGATGGTGCACCTTTCCTTAAAGTTTATTTATAGACTGAAAGGTAAATAAAGTAAGTCAATGCAAATGATCAAAGTCATAACTGATCGAATTGATACAATTATGAAATATGTATTGAATTATATAAATAGTTTTATAACATAAGGATTATGCTTTCTTTGAAAATAAATGTTTAAAAAAAATTCTTAAAATGAAACACCAACAAAGCAAAGTAGAAAAATTATTAAAAACAATTAACTACTCTATTTTTATTATACTTAGAAATCTGCATGTTCATAAACAATTTTCGCCTTTTTCATGCTTAAAGAAAAGAAATTAGAAATCTGCCAACCAATACACAATAAATATTTCTTATTTAATGTAAACTGAGTTGTGTCTTCTGAAAAATGAAAGTAATTTCGATGACGTCATCAAAATCCAGCAATGTCAAAATTTCAAAAATGCATTTTCCATGTTGTTCTCTTTTAAATGTTTAAAAGAAGCAAAATATGAACTTTACATTAATGTTAATTTAATTAAACTACGGCCAAACAACAATTAGTTATGTTGAACATCAGTCAATAATGTTCCAAGAATATTTTTCAGTTTCTTGTTGTTTCTATTTCAGACAGTTATACATGCAATGTTATACAACTTTCAAATTCAACTTTTGATTTATTTATCAAGAGCAACACCAATCTAAGTAAAATAAATAAATTGTCATAGCATGTATGGAATATAAGAATTAGGAGAGCGAATTGTAAAGAACAGTGTGTATTGTCGTCTCAACATGATGTATTTCTTTTGCATGGCACTTAAGCTGTCTGCCTTCTTTTCTGCCTGTTAAATTAATCATCCGTTCAATTTTCTTATAGGAGACGAATGTAATCATAAGTCGGAAGCAAGAGGTCGTTAAATAAAATGCTAATTTCAGTCAAAATATTTTGTAAGTATCCCAATCAAATGTATTGTAAGTAACGTTTGGTATACAATAGAACAAAACTCAACGTGAAGTCTTTGTCTTTATGACCATGGTTTGTTAGACAGTACAGAAAACATTGGCCGATATGATGCTAAACATTACAAAAATGTCATTGAAAGCACACATGGAATTGGCGAATACTCTGTGATTTTATTAGAATTGTTCTGGTCAATTTAATCAATTATTACTTCACAAGATAATAAAAATGATTGCAATCGATTCAAATTGCTTCAAAAAGATAGTCCACGCATTTTCAACATACTTTTGATATCGGTATGTGCAAACACCTTTGGCTACAACAAACTGGAATATTGAAAAGGTTTTAAATAACCTGTCGGTCTGTAAAATTTTATGTGAAAAGGTCAACAAGTGCACATTTTTTCATAAGTATTTCAACAATAGAAATGTATCTTTTGGATAATCCTACATGATAATGCTTGAAAAGAAAATGCTGTGTATGTTTTAAGTATATTGATAGGTGTATTTTATGTTTTATGACCATTCCGTCCACCAATAAACCAATTTCTATAGTTAATACATCATACCATTTTCTTAAGGTTTTGTTTGAAGTATTTTTATTTAAAAAATTTACAAAAATACTTTTAGGTTTGGATCGATGACAAAATATGTATTATCTAAAATGTTAAATGATAATTAAACACATAGTAAACATTCATTTCTATTTGCAGACACAATTTTATATGAATTAAAGCAATTTATCAATTTAAGGAAAGTAATGTATATTTGTCCTTTCCTCTGTATTATAAGATTATTTCACTATTTAAATCTAAAAAGATTTTCAAATAAGCTTCAACTTTCAATGAACGATTCATGCCTGAGAGTGTTTTGTTTTTGTTCAAATTGTATTTTCCATTGGAATTTACTAATTTATTTCCGTTTTTAGATTTACTTCATTAAACTTTCATAACGTATGGAGTAAGAAAAGAATTTTGTCTTCGTTCATTAATTTGATTTATATAGTATCTAACTTTAATGATTTAATAAAGCTTCTTTTTAGTAGAAACAAGATTACGACTGAACCATGCTGTATAAAATATTCATTAAAAAGTAGTTAAACTTTCGATAATGACGTCTAAATTGTGTCAAAGAGTGGAATTGCGACAAGCTTAAACCGAATCGTAAATGCACAATTTGTTTCAAATATTGGTTTTACCTTTTGTTACCAAGCGATTTCTGGGGATATTCAAACATTATCCGGTATCAAAACACGCTGAGAGAGAGAGAGAGGGGGGAGGGGGGAGAGAGAAAGAGAGAGAGAGAGATACCATTCTTAACAAGATGCAGAGTTTTCAATCAAAGAGTTAAGATATGTCCGAACCATTTTAGGCATGCCCTCTACATTAATACAAAAGGCATCTGAGGTTTGGAAAAAAACGTGTATTATTTTCCTTCATTCACTGCATATTACAATAAATTGAATGGAGAGAAGATAGAACCGCGGAATATAAGTAATCAATTTAAAATATCATATACCGGAAATCTTCTCTTTTTGATATCTTTGTATTGACATAACTATTTTGATGTATTTTTTACACTTTAAGAACAACATATGGAGTAATATGTAGCGTCAAAACTGTCAGACCGTTAAAACTGCAAACAGTATAATCCAACTTAATAATGTCAAGACGTGAATTGGAACTGCCAATTATTCTGAAGCAACCTTCAACAGAGCTAGCTATTATAAAACAGTTTCAATAGAAAATTGGAATAGGACTTGAGTAAACAGTCAAGCAGTTACATATTATGCACACATATTAAAAACATACATCTCCAAGAAATTAATTTGGATAAGTAGCAATAACGATTGATCATTTTTCCTCTCTTCCCACTAATCTTTCTGTATAGACACATCATTGTGATTTCTTTAAAGTAATATACTTGTATAAAAGCAAACATCTAAAAACTATAGAAAGTTATGTGGATATTTAAAAATTCAATTCCCAAATACAGTGTGAATAAGAAAGATGTATTTGTTTCAGTGTAGGTTAGTGTAGGCACACGACCAATTATTTTTGTTAATGCATCATCTTAAACATTAAACTATTTAATGATCAACATTATGTTTCAACCTAAAACAAAGCAATTCTTTAAACTGCCTGGACATTGTCGCCGATAGCACCGCCCTTATGCACCTGCACCTTTTTTAATTTTGATTGACGTTTATTGTTTTGTTGTTGGGAGTTATACTTATCAAGTATTCTTCAAAAAAAGTGATATAACACAAACACGTGTATACTCTACAATATTTAAATTTATTCTCCTTAAATCCCTTACATCGAGATGCTGGCTAGACATGTTATGGAGCATGCGCAATATGCATATTACTACATCTCCCTTCTTTTAAAATAAAATAAAATTGTGCATTAATATATCAACATAATATAAATACTAAGTAATTCATGAGTAAATTTTTTAACAATATTTTATTTTCTGCAAAATGTTCGAGAATTTAATGTCAACATGATTTTTTTCATGCATCAATTTTAATATTTTTATACCATTGTTTCTCACATTATAACCTATTAGGTTTCACTTCTCGACCACTGCGTGTGCGATAAGGATAATTATTGTATACATTTTTGTCTGGAGTAGAGAGTGTGGGAATGGCTGAATTAATGTTTTACGTCGGCGTTCTTTTGAAGCCAAAGTGTTGAGTTAAAACTTCCCCTCTGACACAATGTTTAGCACATTTTTTTAGTTGTACCGGCAAATGAGTATGGATGTTATGGACACTAACAAGTAATTTGATTTAATTAAAAAATATGAATTTTGGGCTTTCCTTTCGGATGATTTTTCTCTGCTGAAATTAATTCGGACGTGTCACCAGGGTTCTGGAGATTTCAACCCAATATATCCCAAGTGTTACTCAAGTGATGGCAGTTTCCACTCAGGATCTGTTTGTTGATCACCAAATGCCGTTTCTACATATTTAATATTTCAGAGTGCAAACAACACCTCTAACTCCTCCCTAATATTATGCATATTTTGAATTGGTTAAACTGTTAAGACGACTGAATAAGTAAATTTTATTTAGTTCGTACACATTGACCAAAGTTAGATTTAGCAGAAATTTGAAAATACTGCAATGTGATTGGACAAAAAATGTTGATCATTAATTTCTTTTATTATAAAATATTACAGGCGGTATATTTCTAACAATGGCAAATAGGACATAACCGGTAACAATGAAACGCCACTGTATCATGCCATTTATTGTTAAATGTTAAGAAGCGATAAACGAAATTGTTTACATTTACAATATGCATTAAATTGAAAAGATGTCAAATGGACATATAAATAATTGAAAAAAGTACTAACTTACACAGCCATATCAATGTTACGTGAATATTTATTATTATTTATTGTCTTTTACAGTAACTCTTGGAATTAATATTTTACTTTTGTTGATTACACATCTGAAGATTATCTATGTTTGACTATGTTTGCCAGATGTCATTTCATAAAAACACACTAATGTTTTTAAATATATCCTTAATAAAATAATCTATCAACGTTAAAAAGCAATGCAGACAGAACATAAAGAAAGGACTTTTAACTAGTTCTTAGGAATAATGCCAGCATAGGGACTGAAAAGGAAATACAATATTTTCCTTTAAAAACATTTAAGTGAATGAAAAAAAGAAACAAGTTTGGAAGATCTTATATTAGTTTTATTTCGTTCAAAAAGACTTTAGCTAAAGTATTTGTTAACGATTTTGGGGTTTGGGCATTCCATGTATTTCACTTGTATCAAGTAGTTGTTTATAAGTCTTAAACAAAAAATCGAAAGGCGATTAAAAACGAATCGCAGACAATTTGAGAGAAATAAAGTAAAATCATGCATATCAAAAACTATTAAACCAATATAAAGGAATACCGAGCATATCAATGCAGCTATGTTTACACATAAAACGATATTAAAGTTGATTTTATTTTACTATAAATACAATTAAATTTAGTACAAGCACAGTCTAGATTTAGATAACGACTGGATTTATTAAATGTTTATTTTCCAAAAATACTCGAACTTTACATGATGCCTGTTTTCTTTACAAACATAATAATGTTTTACCCTTAACAATTAAATACGGAACAGGAAACTTATTTACATTTTATATAGTTGGAAGTGGAAGTGGAAGTTTTCATCTTTTATTTTTTTCATTATCAAAGTATAACAAACTGTCAAGAAATACAAAACGAAAACATTTTAATTATGTAAAGGGAGATTAATTTTCTCAAGATAAACAGTTATAATGTCGATAACGTCAATAAAATACAGCAATTTCAAAAAAAATCAAAAGTGCATTTTTCATGGTATATCTCATAAATGGTCAAGTACAACGTTACTTTTATTAAACTACACACAAACGTATGTTATAACTTTCTGTAGAACATAAGCCAAAATTGAAAAAATAATAATCCCTAAAGAATGCCCAACACGGCATAATTGAAAATGTTGCAGGCTCGGTTTGATTGAGCCTGTTCATGGACGGTACTATTAACCCCTAGCACCGGCTTAAGCAGAATTTAACATGTAAACATGAAATAGTAAAATTTTGAATTTAGAAACATCCGCAGATGTGCTCATACGGCGGTTATCAAAGTACCGGCTTAAGCAGAATTCAACATTTAACATGAACTGGTACAATGTTCAATGAATATTTTTTCATTTTCCTTGTTTCTATTTTGGACCGTTTTTCATGCAATGTTATCTTATTAAAGGTTCCAATTCAAGCTGTTGATTCAATATTCTGTATCAATACAATATTGCTTTCAATCATTCAAAGAGAACTAAGTAAATTCAATAACCAAATTGGCATAGCATGTATAGGAATATATGAATTAAAAGAACGAATTGTAAAGAGTTCATATTGAAAGTTTAAATAAGAAAGACTGGGAAAATTGATTGGTTTGCCGGATCAACATGATTTATTTCTTTAGCATGACAGCTTCCATTTAGCCGTCTGCTTTCATTGATGCTTGTTTACTTAATCCACCTCTCAATATTTTTATAAGAGTTGAAAGAGTGTCAGAAGAAAAACATATAAGTTTGTTTCCAAATAATTCGCGTTTTTTTCAATACTTCAATTTAAAGAGTTTGGATTTCTTCAAAAATATTTCAGACATTTCCTCTATACGAGCATTAAAAATAATTGCATATCATTGATTGAAATATAGATATTGTACTTTTGTCATTAACTGTAAATTACTTATTAATACAAAATCTGATATTTTTGTCTACAAGAGTATATCAAGTGCGTGATAAATGTGACATGTGATTTTGTTTGTATTCATATAACCTTTGTGATGATTTTTCCTCTCCACATAGATAACAAGAACAAATATGGAGTTATCTGTTGCGATAAAAATGACACGGTTAAATTTTGCAAACAATATAATACAATCTTATAGCTTCAAGATGAAAACAAAACTGTAGTTGCCAATTACTCTGGGGAACACTTCAACAACACAAGCCATTGTCATGCTGTCTGTATACAAAATTGAAATCAGACTTGAGTCAAACAGTTAAAGAACACGCACACAGTGTTACAAAACGTCTTATTCAAGAAATCAATTTGGATAAGAACGTGCACCAAACAATCATTTTTACTATTTTTGGATACTTTCCAATGTAATTTCTTACATGTAAATGATCAAATAAATATTTGACTTCTAAACACATGTGGATATTTGTTTAATCCATTCAAATAGGGCTGTGATTTTTCAAATCAAATTGTTCTTCATTTTCACTTAATAAGAATTCACAATTAAGATGTAAAATAAATCGACAAAGCTCCTGTCAAAACATAGCAAAATATTTCAAAAAACATAATGTTTAAGATCGCTTGCATCTTAACTATGCATATCAACTCTAAGTAAAAGGGTTTAGTCTGTTTAAGTCGTTCAATATATGTAAGCATTTAAAATTTCTTTTTTTTTTATTTTGACATTTGGTAACATGAGCTATACTCTGAATAAAGTTTCACTTAATGTTAACACTGAAATGAGGTTAACGTACTCGACTTGATGGGAAATGATTTCGACTAAAATGTCAGTTTCTGTATAAATTTCCACAAGGACGAGTAAACATTTTAGTTGTTTAAAGTTTGTGTAGTGTTTTTGACTTATTTCAAGAAATTCGTCTTAGTTAAGGTAATCCAGTAAACAATCCTGAAACTAAAATTTGAATTTCGACGTTTTATGCATGTATAAGTGATAAACATTCTGCAAACTTTTATAACAAAAGTGGTTAAAAATTCTCGAAGTTTTCCTATTTAATTACTTTTTATGATTTCCTATTTTTGAATAATTCAATATAATGTCTCGTCCGTGGTTTGTCCTTGGATCTGTCCTCTTTGGTGTCCTACTGGGATCCTTGTCAATGGTCCTGTGTTGGCAGATGCATTCATTGAATGTCGCCCTTCCATCTTCATCTTGTTTTAATAATTTACTGTATAAACTGTTGTTAACATATATTCTAACACGACCCGCATTTTTCCCTATTAAACATAGAAGAACAAAAAGTGTGTGTTATTATGCAACAGATGCACAGTTTGACGTTCTATATTTAGACATGTGACGTAATCATTATACACGTGACGTAACCACTAAAAATCCGACGCGCTGAAAATAAGTTTGGAAACAAATCAGGCGCAATTTTGCTTAACTATCAAGTACCTCAACATTTATTTGTTAATGTCGTGTTAGAATCGAAATAATATATCCAAATCAGTGATTTTATCGCTTGATAATACCACTGTTTGTCGTTCAGATGCGCATCATTATATCACTCGGGCTACGCCCTCGTGATATAATTCCTCGCATCCGAACTCCAAACAGTGATGTTATTGAGCGATAAAATCACTGTTTGGGATATATTATTTCTTAAATATAAGAATGAAATTAACGATGTATTATTTTGTTCGTGTGCACATATACCTATTAAACTGTTATGTTTAGAGTAGGATGGAAACTATTTTTGGTTCTTTGAATATTGCCTTCTGGTTTAAAAAAGAGCTTTATGATTTAATTTTGCATCATGCTTGATACAAGTCGAAATTAAACTATTCTATACGAAAGCAAGTTTTCAATGTATGCATTAAATTTTAGAAAAGCACAATATATTATTGATATATTTTCATATCATAGTTTATATGTACTGCAATGATAAATGAATATGACAATATCTGTCTGAGGTTGTTTTCATCAAATATACTATTAGTTCGTATGACAAGTGTTTTTAAAATGAAATATTCAAAAATTTATCATCTAGAATGTTCCGAAAATATGATCTCATTTTTCCACACCTACGTACTGCTATTCGCACTACAATACACACAATGTATATTGTAATCTGTGCTGAAAGCATTTGACTTTACTTCGATATATATATATATTCAAAGGAAAGAAGAACATTAAATAAATTTGATATACAAATTGGCGCAGCCTGTATAAGAGTGTTTGAATAACGGGAACGAATTGTAAAGAATTCAGATATTCTGTTTGAATAAGAACGACGTAGAAATTGATTGGTTTGTCGTCTCAATGTGATTTATTTCTTTTGCATGACAACTTCCACTTAAGCTGTCTGCCTTCATTTCTGCTTGTTTACTTAATCAACCGTTCAATTTTCTCATAAGATTTGTACGTCAATGTTAGTCAGAAGCAAGACGGCGTAAGGAAAATCATCTTAGTTTAGGTCCACAGGTTTTTTCGGGCATTTCAAAATAAATATTGCACATGTTTTAAAATTGGGAACAGACAAACATCACACGGAATAGTTGACATTAATATCAGCATCATTGATTTCAACTATAAATATAATCCGAAAAAAAATGAACAAAATAGTTAAAAACAAAGTTTTATTAGAGAAACATCTCTTATCGTTCATGGAGGTTCGTCTTATTATTCAATAAAACACAACCTATTGGGATAATTAAAAATGGCTACAACTGATTAAAATGTCTGGTAGAAATTCCTTGCATTCTCTGCGTAAAATTTTCCATGAGAATTGTACTCAATGTTTTCATTTACCTTTCAAAGCTGTGATATTTTATTGCAAGGTTATCAACAAGTTAGTAGATACATAATAGTATATTAGAGAGTTTGTGACTGAATACTTTTATATAATTTTATATTTTGTAAATTTTTCTAAGATAATGGCATTCTTAAATGTTTAGTTAAGCCTTTTTTGTTGACGGTACTTAAGTTCATGTATTTGAATCACTTCATCGATTCTCATTGGAATTCCGCTTGTCTCAAAGTTGGTCATTACCGAATGATTTCCTTGAACGACAGAAGAAGTTATTTGACATTTACATAATAAACGAGGTCCACAGCCGGACTGTCCCGATGGCTTTGTCAGATAATTAAAATGATGATAATGTGTTTTGTAGTTAATAGTCACAATACATTTCTAGCATCAAATTATTGTATCTAGCAGACAGAAGTGGGGTATAAGATGACTGAATGTAAACTTGGCAGAATAAAACTTAACAACTGACACACCATAATATCATAAAAAGACACATAAAAATCCTTTTTATAAAGAAATTCACGTTCAACGTTATACAGAATGATTCACAAACTACAAAATGTTAATGTGAAATGAAATACATATCAAAAATATATTATACATAAATCAATGACTCAGTCTATGAATATATTTCTTTAAGACTTTATTGCTTTTTGTTACTTCCTTTTGGAAACAACCGTTAGTTCCTCCACCCATATCCCTTTTTTGCACAGAATGAAGTCCGAAGGAATACTTCCGTAATATACACTTAAATCTTTGACAACAATTCTAAGTAGTTTAAACATCTATCGTGGCATATATTTCTCAAGGTTGCTGACTGACCTGAAGGCTTGAAATGTATATGCAAGTATTGTATTTTAAACTGTATCCTGTAACAAATAATGACTTTGTACATTCGACAAATATTCAAATCATACCGATATGAAGAACAGACACATTATGAGTTGTGTAATATTCAAATAACGATTTAAAGTATGTAAGATGCTTGTCAACTGTGAAATGAAGCGCTGAATATGATATTTTGTCAAAGGAGTATCAACATGTAAATAAAGTAGTATTTTGACTTCAATACAAAATACTAATCACTTAAACAGTGCTTCGTGCAAAAATGCAAACTAATGTAAAGATGGTTCTGGTATTCGCCAATAAGCAACATTTTGGAAACTAAAACCGAAAACCAAAAATAAGTATAATGACTTCAATACAAAATACTAAATAACTTTAACTGTGCAAAAGAAAACAAAAGTAAAATTTGGTTCCGGTATTTGCCAATGAGTAAAATTTTGATAACTATAACAGAACACCAAAAATAAGTTTATAATTTCAAAAAAAATCACGTGATAACTTTGACTGTGCAAAAGGCAAAAGAAGTAAAATCATAGTTCTGGTATTGGCCAAATGGGAAACGTTTTGGAAACTATAACAGAACACCAAAAATAAAAGAGCTTTAAAGTAATAAAGATAACGATATGTTTTTAAGCAAGCTAAAATTGCTAACGTGTTGTTGTCAAGTTCCGCTTGGTATGACTTTTTAGAATGAAAGACATTTGAAATGAATTTTTTGTGATATGCAAGCACGCAAACAAGAATTCTTTTTGTTTAGTTCTGTTAAACAATAACAATGGCCGGCGCTTCTTTTACTAAATAATAACATTTTGTATCATGCTATTTATTAATTAAAGACACACACACAGAAATTTGTTATTTGTTATTAAATGCAAAAGTGTCGATCAATTTCAAGCAATATTATACTTCGATTTGACTAATTACTCTATTTTTTTCCTAAGATTCCTTATTGGTTATTAATTATGATTATTTGATATTACTGATGTGAAAATGAAAGCACGAAATGTCAAAAGATAACTTTGATTAAAAATTTACTCTTATAAAGAATAAAAGGTTGTCACAGACATTGTGGAGCAATGTGAATTCCCCATAGACTGTCTTTTTAAGACTTATAGGAAAATCCATTTCTTTTGCAACACAAACCATATCAAAATACATTATTAAAATTGTGTCTGTTGTACCTTATAAATATTGTCAAAGTATTGCTCTATAATTTGCAAGACTTTCAGGCAATCCATTTTACAAAACACAAAACTTAATCTTGCTCTTTATAATTTACGTTTTAAAGAAATCATGCTCTTCATTTGAATAAGGTACATGTATAATAAAAACAATTATCAACTACTATTTATCATTATCATTACTATTATGCAGTAGATCTAGTCGTCGTCGTGATTGCTCTTGTAAAGTTAATAATAATTGAATAAAAAATCTCTTAAAGATGATCTTGAAAATATATAATCATAAAATTTAATATTACTTATAACTTGTTCAGAGTAAAACAGATGATGTCGGTTGTTCCATTTTTGGGTTTGAATTTTGAAAAAAAAAAGACAAAAACATATTCTAGGAAAGCACTAACTGCGCAAAACAATACTCATCATATTCGTAATTCTTGATGCATTTTATTCATCCAAAAAGCATGATGTTTGAAAATATTATAAACTATAAACATTTTGATATATTATATTTATATCAAATAAACTCGTTGTGTCTGTGATATCTAAGAATTTGTTATTTTGAACATGTTGTAAACAGTTTTGCTTTAAAGTATAATAAAAACGCATGAAAAGATGATCCAAGCAGTAATATGCTAACATTTATAAACAACATGCTATTTATAAATGAAAGAAAACAGTAATGCTTAAACCAGACATATAATACATCTAATGATGACTCCAGAAAGTAAAACAGACGCCATTTATGAGGACATTTATAAAGGTTTGATGTACTAAAATGTTTCTATAACAAACTTTAATTATGTTCTTTCTCGATATAAAGGCAGTAAATTTTAAACAATTTATCATTTAAATCAAACGTACAAAAACAACATTTAAACGGCAGCCAAGTACTGATATTAAATTTATATTTGCAAATATTCGTTCTGCACATTACTGATGTCCGAAAAACATAAGATTCACATATTAATTGCAAATTAAATGACGGAGTTGGTCCTTAACCCCCCACCATTGATCTTTTAAGCCGTAAAAGAATAATTGTGTGATTATAGCAAACTATTACATTTTATTTAGTTTTATCTTTGACATTTTATTTTTTTTACACCTAATAACGTATATTTAATATAGCAAAGTACATATGTATAAGAAATTTTGTATATTGTGTTTGATAAAAATCTTATCACTATGCTTATATTTATTTTAAGACACTCAGTCAACAAGCGTTAAATTCATTTAATGAATAAGCACATAATGGACAATTCATTTATTAAGTCTATTAATATGAAACACTTTGAAAGTACATCTTCAGAAAAAAAACAAGTTTTGATTGTCTGAGTAGGCTTAATCAATTGTCCATTACTTAATATTGTCTACAAAGTAATACAACTTAAGTTTACATTTATTGGCTTTTTAAAAAGCTTTTCCAGAACCAAAAAAACAAAAATAATTTGTAATTTTGGGAAAGGCGAAGGGTAATAAAAAA